>NC_135825.1:13063863-13335779 GCF_964213995.1 Mustelus asterias | reverse complement strand
CCTGCCTCAGTCCTTCTGCTGTCTGAAGCTCCAGCCATATGATCTCATAAGAACATAAGAACTAGGAGTAGGAGTAGGCCACCTGGCCCCTCGAGCCTGCTCCGCCATTCAGTAAGAACATGGCTGATCTTTTCGTGGACTCGAGCTCCACTTAACTGCCCACTCACCATAACCCCTAATTCCTTTACTGTTCAAAAATTTATCTAACCTTGCCTTAAAAACATTCAATGAGGTCGCCTCAATTGCTTCTCTGGGCAGGGAATTCCACATGGTGAAGTAATTCCTCCTCAACTCAGTCCTAAATCTACTCCCCCCTCATTTTGAGGCCATGCCCCTTAGTTCTAGTTTCTCCTGCCAGTGGAAACAACCTCCCGGCCTCTATCTAATCTATAAGAGCTTTGCACTCCTCCAACTCTGGCCTGCCTCTTGTGCAACATTCACTCCCTACACCCTCCCACCACTGATGGCCATACTTTCTGTTGCCCAGATGCCAAGCTCTGCAATTCCCTCCCTGAATCCCCCCAATCCTCTCTCTCTCTCCTCAGAACCTGCTCGTGTGACCTGTCTTTGGTTTGGTGTCAAATTTGGTCTGACGCTTTTGTGAAGGGCTTTGTGGGACATTTTGCTACCTTGCAAGCTGTTATTTGAGATGTTTCAGAGAGCACGTTGTTGTGACTTCTGAATACACATTGATTTCATGCTCACTTCTAGTCAGTTGACTCAACTCAGTTGGGGTGAGTGTGGCGGTCCTGCAGTTGACCTCCAAAGATGCGCAGGTTAGGTTGATTGGCCATGCCAAATTGCCCCTTTAGTGTCAGGAGGGATTAGCAGGGTAAGTACAGGGATATGACCTGAGTGGGATTGTTGTAAGTGCAGGCTCAATGGGCCGAATGGCCTTTTGCACTGTAGGGATTCTATGAGTTCTATGATCTTGACAATTCAGGTTTTTTTATAGTAATGGATGGGGGTGGGGAAGATTGGTTAATGTTCCTGGTTGCTCCCCAGCACTTCCCACTGACAGCAAAGAGGGCAAAACTGTCAAAAGGGATGTTAAAAGCTTGCATTATTAAGTTAAGTATTTATCAGACTCTTTGGCAGCTTCCTATTCTCTCCATGTGGAAGATGCAGTATGATTAGGAACACCCTCAATACAAGCTTTTGGTTTCCCCACTCGCATACACTGCGGCAACAGTTCAAAAGGCCAAATATATATTCTTATAATAACAGAAAATGCTGGGATCATACAGCAGGTCAGGATGGATCTGTGGAGAGGGAAACAGTTAACCTTTCATCAGAACTGTAAGACATTAGATATTTAACCATCTGACAGCAAGTACAGAGCCAGGGAAAAGCGTGTCATCTGGCACTTCAACAAATACCTTAATCTCCACGCACTAATAGGTTGTGCTGCATATGTATATATAAAAGTCAGATAGTTTTATGTCACTGTAATTGGCAGTCGAGCACCAGGGCACTGTTGAAAAAATCTGTCCTATTCCAAGGCTAATATTAACAGCAGCACGCATTTATATGTTTTGAGTGTTTGTTGCTCCTGTTGTCCCAATGAATGGACCTTTTTAGAAAGACAACAAGCGCTTTGTAACAGAATAATCTCCAGACGCACAGCAATCACAGTCCACTTCTTCTGAGTAGGGCTTGGAAATCATTCTGCCAGGTCTCATTTCGCGGGACTGCAGGGATATAACGGTCTCCCATTCACTGGTAAATGGTTCCTCTTGTTGCATAAGGTTCAGTAACAGGACGCTGTAATGCTGCTGGATTTTTTTTTTTAACTCATGCACGCACTTCTGCATGGCTAGGTGTGCGCCCTTGTGCCGTGGAACTACCCCCCCCCCCCCCCCCCCCCCCCCCCCCCCGTGATCTCTGTGGTAATTTGTATCTTTTTGAAATCCTCCAGGTTTTCTCGTTCAGATGAGTTGTCCAGGCACAAACGCTCCCACTCAGGAGTGAAGCCATACCAGTGTCACATCTGTGAGAAGAAATTTGCCCGCAGCGATCATTTGTCCAAGCATGTGAAAGTGCACCGGGGACTAAGAAACGGCAGAATAACCAGAACAGCCAGTTAACACTCGGCTGCCCTTCTCCTTTTATAGCAAAGGCGTACCAGGGCCGTCGAACTTGTAAATGGAATGTACAAAATACATCAAAATGTATTAATGTGTGTCTGTAATCTTTGGACATGGGTGGGAATGGGTTTTAACAGCTCTTAGTTTGAAAAGTTATTTCTCTAAGTGATAAAATCTATTGCATTTCTAATGTATACTTTATTCATCCTCACTTTTATGACTACAGGAAGGTTGGTTGGTTCACATTTATCATTGTAATATAGACCCTATTTGGATCTTTGGTCGGTTTGTTGTGCTTTTGTCAGGGAAAAGAAATGTCCGTGCAAATCTAACACGATAGATAAAAGAAGCAGAGGGAGGACGTGAGAACGTTTTTAATCCAGTAAGTTGTTTACGATCCAGAATTCCTGAATTTGTAGTGAATGCAGATTCACTAGTAGCTTTCAGAAGGGAATAGGATAAGTTACCTGAAGAGGAAATATTCATGGCAAAAGAGTAGGTGAGCGAGAATAATTTGAATAACCCTTGCAAAGAGATGGCAAAGGCATAACAATCTGAATGGCTCCCTCCTGTGCTGCAAGGTTCCATAATAGGTTCAATAGTTTACTGGTTATAGGAACCAACCTGGACACAGCTGTGTGGCAATCGTGAAGATACCACATAGCCCACTCTCAGGCTTTAAGATACCGCCCCTATGTCTGATTACTGCTAGCAACTCCCCCGATAGGTTAGAGTTGAAACCCCAACACAAATTCACACTATTGGAGAGGATAACAAGTTGTGAAATTAAATTAGCTCTGCTGGTTAATCTGTGGCTAAAAATCTAAAAACAGCGAGCATTCCAGTCTACACATGATTCTGGTTTCACAATTTGTGGTTGATTTTTAATGGCCTTTAAAGTAGCATAGCCTCGATTGGTTAATGTCAGTCACAGGGCAGCTAAGATTGAGCAATAAATGTGGCCTTGCCAACATGACCAATGTGCTGAGAATATTTTTTAAAAGGCCGCAGAGTAAGGCTTCCGCATACATCTGATTTAAGCTGCAACTTTTTTTTTAAAGTGCCCATCTTGCAGGGGTGTTGCTATCTTATGCCAGTCACTCTGTGAGCTCCTCTTGATTTTTGTCATGGATGTGAGTCCATTCAGAATTGTGGTAGAGTTTCTACAGTGGTTAGCACTACTGTCTCACAACGCCAGGGACCTGGGTTCGATTCCTAGCTCGGGTGACTGTCTGTGTGGAGTTTGCACATTCTCCCCGTGCCTGCGTGGGTTTCCACCGGGTGCTCTGGTTTCCTCCCACAGTCCAAAGATGTGCGGGTTGGGTTGATTGGCCATGATAAATTGCCCCTCGGTGTCAGGGCGATTAGCAGGATAAATACGTGGGGTTACGGGGATAGGGCCTGGGTGGGATTGTTGTCGGTACGGACTCGATGGGCTGAATTATCTCTCTCTGCACTGTAGGGATTCTGAGATTCTACATTCCTTTTCCTGACAAAGGGGAATAGTCTGATGCCAGATGTCATGTAACAGCTGTCTAATCCAGTTCTGCTTCCAGCTTCCCAACTCCAGTGCTGTTTCCAATGCCAAGGAAAAACTAATTTGGTTTGTTAAAGCTCTTCTCCACGGAACCTTCTCTTTATTGCCATCTGGTTAAAATCTGAATGATGTGATGATTTTGCTATTACAACCCCCAGATGGAAGGTTATCTACGTGTTCATTGTTTTAAAAAGAAGTATTCTTTCTAATGTGCATTTTCTATTTGGTGGCGGTGTATTGCAAATTCATTCAGCCGTTCAAATTGTTGTGGCAACGAGCACTCTCACATGCGTGTTGTACTCTGGAGCTATGGATAGTGATGGTAGAGGTTCCAATTTTCTTGCTGTCACATGGCTGGCCGGCAGTCTTGTCTGTTCTTACTGCCTACCATGGGCATGTGTTGGAAAGATTTTCAGGTTAATACTCAACCTGTTTGGCTGCGTTATGAACACCTTCCTTGGCTATCAAGTCCTGGGTTAGGACTCGAACCCTAGAGCCTCTGGCCCGGGGACAGCAATGCTGCCCGTTGCACCACCAGACTCTCATTTTATTTTCAGTTCACCTTTTATTTATGTAATTTTGCCACTTGGTCTTAACCATGGAAATAATTTGCCTTTTCTACCAATAAATAAAAGTTCTGCAGCTACCGTGCCAAAATCTATTTATTTCATTCTCAAATCCCCAGTCACTTCCCTCGAACGAAAAATGTGCATAGAATCATAGAAACCCTACAGTACAGAAAGAGGCCATTCGGCCCATCGAGTCTGCACCGACCACAATCCCACCCAGGCCCCACCCTCATATCCCTACATATTTTACCCACTAATCCCCCTAACCTACGCATCTCAGGATCACTAAGGGGCAATTTTAGCATGGCCAATCAACCTAACCTGCACATCTTTGGACTGTGGGAGGAAACCGGAGCACCCGGAGGAAACCCACGCAGACACGAGGAGAATGTGCAAACTCCACACAGACAGTGACCCAAGCCGGGAATCGAACCCAGGTCCTTGGAGCTGTGAAACAGCAGTGCTAACCACTGCGCTACCGTGCCGCATCTTAACCCCAACCTGAGAGAAACTTCTCAAAGGCAACCTGTAGTCATTCACCAGGTTCTGAAAAATAATTGTTTTTGTGTATCTTATACAGGCTCATCCACTTCTCTGAATGCATACAATGTGGGTATTATTTCCTTTACTTCTTATATTGGACGGCGCAGTGGCTAGCACTGCTGCTTCACAGCGCCAGGGACCTGAGTTCAATTCCAACCTCAGGTCACTGTCTGTGTGCAGTTTGTACATTCTCACCGTGTCTGCGTGGGTTTCCTTCGGGTGCTCTGGTTTCCTCCCACAGTCCAATGACGTGTGGGTTAGCCTGATTGGCCATGCTAAATTGACCCCAGTGTCAAGGGGATTAGCAGGGCAAATATGTGGGGTTACGGGAATAGGGCCTGGGTGGGATTGTGGTCGGTGCAGCCTCAAAGGGTCAAATGGCCTCCTTTTGCACTGTCGGGATTCTACGATTGTACTGTTTCTTCAGCAGTTACTCACTCTTTTCAAAACTGTGGAACTCCCCATTTCAGTCTTTCAATTTTCCTACAGCCTTCAAGCGCTTATAAACCAGTTTATTAAGCCTCTCAAGCATGTTCCACAATTCAATTACATATTGGCTGATCTGTACCGTGACTCTACTTACCCACCTTGGTTCCAGACTTCTCCATGCCCTGGGCTAAAAGAAAATCAATCAATCAGTTTTGAAAATTTCCATTGATCGAACCCTTTTGTTGGGGTGGAGTAGAGAGTTCTAGATTTGCACATCATTTGATGTGAAGTGCTTCCCAACATCGTCCCTGAATAGCTTAACTCTTAATTTTAAGGTTACGGCCTTTGATTTCTTTTAAACCTATCAAATCCTTTAATCCTAAACATCTCAATTAGGGGCGGCACGGTAGCACAGTGGTTAGCACTGCTGCTTCACAGCTCCAGGGACCTGGGTTCGAATCCCGGCTCGGGTCGCTGTCTGTGTGGAGTTTGCACATTCTCCTCGTGTCTGCGTGGGTTTCCTCCGGGTGCTCCGGTTTCCTCCCACAGTCCAAAGATATGCGGTTTAGGTTGATTGGCCATTCTAAATTGCCCCTTAGTGTCCCGGGATGCATAGGTTAGAGGGGTTAGTGGGTAAATATGTAGGGATATGTGGATAGGGCCTGGGTGGGATTGTGGTTGGTGCAGACTCGATGGGCCGAATGGCCTCTTTCTGCACTGTAGGATTCTATTCTATAGATTACACCTTAATATTCTATTCTGAAGAAGCCCTGAAAGTTGCCTGATTTATGTTGTCCTATCCCCTGTTGCTTTAAGTTCTGGTGCTATCCTGAACTGTGGGGTTTTAGTTAGGCTTTTTACTAATTGTATTGTGTGGTATAAGTGAAACTCACTGAGGATGCAATTGCAGACCTGGGATGGATTGAAGTTTTTCTTTCATAGTCTAGTGTAGAAATATGTAAACTGCAGAAAAGGGCATGGAGTGTATTCGAGTGCATTGTTCCTGGGGGAAGATAAATTACATCATGGGTATAACTTGAAACTGCAGGCCACATCATATCCGTTTGTGTCAGGGAGAAAAATTCCAAGTATAATACTAGCAACAAAAAATTCATAGAACCATAGAATTCTGCAGTGCAGAAGGAGGCTGTTCAGCCCATCAACTGTGCACCGATCACAATCCCACTCTGGCCCTATCCCCAAAACCCCATGCATTTACCCAAGCTAGTGCCCCTGACACTCGGGGACAATTTAGCATAGCCAATCCACCTAATCTGCACATTTTTGGACTGTGGAAGGAAACCGGAGCACCCGGAGGAAACACATGCAGACATGGGGAGAACATGCAGACTCCACACATACAGTGACCCAAGCCGGGAATCGAACCTGGGTCCCTGGCGCCGTGAGGCAGCAGTGCTAAGCACTGTGCCACCATGCCGCCCTTGTCCCTGCTCCTTTAATCTCTGAAAAAAGGTCATTCTCAGCCCACTGCATCATCGACGGGATGATTTCTAAATCAGAACATGATTCGTTTGAGCCAACTCCAAAATTAATGGAAACACAAATTTAAATTATAAAGAAGCCCTCCTACCCACTGCAAATCCACCCCCCCTACCCCCGCCAACCACCACCCGCTCCAAACCAAGAGCTCCCTGAAAAATGTGTGAACTCTATTCTGTAGCAGTTGATAGGATGGCTCCCAAATAGTTAATAGTCTGTCAGTAACCACATACTTGCGCACACATAAGATATCAGAGGGCCGACAGTGACTGTGGAAAGGTCCACAAGGGAAACCGAACATTTGGTTGGGATAAGTTTTAGGTAGAAGTCAACGTGAACCTTAATAAAAGTGCTGCAACCCACAGAAAACCAGTAATGAGCAAAGCCTTGAAGTGAAATCACGTGTAGGTTTGAGGCAGGATACTGATTTGTTCACCTTTAGCTAAGTCATAAAACCTTAAAAATTGAGAACTCAACTTGGAAATTATTCAAGTCATTCTTGCATATTTTGATATGATTCCCATCAATCACAACCCCATTTTGCAATAATACACCAAAATTACTAACATAGATTTTGGTAAAATCCATACTGGAGGGAAGCTTCCTCTTCACGTTATTAGTGGTGATGTTGTAAACACATCTACAGTTTCACTACAAGTCTAGTAAATGGAGACAATCTTCTCCAGAATTAAGGTTCCAATGTACGGCTGTGTTACAAAGTGTTGGACAATATACCGGCTACTGAGGCAACAACTTTATATAAACACATTGAAATAACAGATTCTCAATGTAGATAGGCGCTCAGATTGGTATAAAGTGAAAGGTTTTGTAATATGGAAGCTAATAAAGTAAGTTTACTTTTGTAGCATATACTTCATTGAGCACAATATAGTTGCAGTACAAGAGGCCATTTGGCCCATTGAGTCTGCAATGGCTCTTTCAAAGAGCAATCCGATTATTCCCACTCGCCCACTTTTCTTCAGGTATTCATCGAATTCCCCTTTGAAGACTACTGTTAAATCTGAATTCATCATCCTCTCAGCCAATGCATTCCAAATCCTAACCATACTGCATTAAAAAAAAGTTTTTCAAAATATAGAAAATAGAGGCAGGAGTAGACGATCCGGCCCTTTGAGCCTGCTCCGCCATGGTTGATTCAATATCCAGATTCCGCCTTTCCCCGCCATCCCCAAAATCACTTGATCCCTTTAGCCCCAAGAGCTATATCTAATTTCTTGAAATCACAACGTTTTGGCCTCAACTACGTTCTGTGGTAGTGAATTCCACAGATTCACCACTCTCTGGGTGAAGAAATTTCTCCTCGCCTCAGTCCTAAAAGATTTACCCCTGATCCTCAAACTATGACCCCACGTTTTAGACTCCCCCACCATTGGGACATTGTTTCTAAATCCACATGATCTAATCCTGTTAGAATTTTATAAATTTCTATGAGATCCCCTCTCACTCTTCTAATTTCCAATGAATATAATTCTAACCGACTTAGTCTCTCCTCATATGATGGACGTACCATCCCAGGATGTTGCAATTTGCCACCTTCATGTTGCCTCTGGTTATTTTGCCAGTCACCTTGATTTTGTGTAATTTTCCAAACATGTTACTGGATGATGATCAGGAGTGTAACCTGATTTATTTGTTCCTCCTTGGCCAAGGAGCTTTGAAGCCAAATGCATTGACCCAAGGTCTTCCCTGCATAAGCTCCTCTAACACGGCAAAAATCAGGGATGAACCCTAGGGCATTTGTAGTCTTAAGGGTGGGATTTTCCAGATCTTCCCACCCGCCGATGGGGGATGGGATTGCCACCCTAATGCCGTAGATGTTGGCAGGACTGGAAGATCCTGCCCCATACTTCTCAATACCATACTGGGATAAACATTTACCCACAGTGCTACTGAAAATACTAATTATTTTTATACACGTTTAGCTTAGTATCATCTTCCCCCAATCCTAACCTCTAGTCTTTCTCTGGTCTCTCTCCTATCCCTCCCCATGTTCTCTCCAAGCTCATCTTGTCCATGAGATCCACCTCCAGTTCCCTAAACCCTAGTCCCACGAGTTCTGACCATGCAACTTCACTTCCTAACCTCTCGTTAGCTGATATTACTAATGGTGCTGTCTCTGCTGAGATACTGTATCCTCCCCTTCAAAACTGTCATCATCACCTCTTCACCGCAAAAACAATCTCGTCACCCGTCCATTAATTGCAAACCACCATCTCCAACCTCGTTCCTCTCCAAAGCACTTGAACTTGCCTCTTTTAACACAACAGAAGAACAAGGAGCAGGCAATTCAGCCCCTCGAGCTTGCTCCACTATTCAATACGAACATGGCTGATCTTATATCAGCCTCATCTTCACCTTCTTGCCCATTCCCCATTACCCTTGATCCTGCTACTAATTAAAAACCCTATCCATCTCCTCAAATTTGCTTAGTGTTCCGGCGCTCACTGCACTCTGGGGTAGAGAGTTCCACAGAATCACAACCCTTTGAGTGAAGTAATTCCTCCTCATTTCTATTTTAAATCTGCCATCCCTTAGCCTAAATCTATGGCCTTTCATTCTAGAATGTCTAGTAAGGGGAAACATTCGCTCTGTGTCTACCCTTGAGCATCTTCGATACTGAAACCGATGCCCATCTTTCCATGTTTGAATTCCCCTGATCAAGATTCTGTTACAATCATTGCCCTGAAATGGTGCTCCGTGTTGAATCTGAATCCCTTGTGGCTCATCTCACCCAGTGTCCTATAATGTGGGAGAGATGCATTTAATTGTACAGATTAGTCATTGGATATATGGATTTAGTCCAAATTTTATTATTAAAGAGTCTGTATAATGTTTAATGAATAAGCAAATGATTTTAACCCTGCAGCATTGAACGAAGTAATGGTATACTGTTAAAATATTGTAAAACAAAAGTCTGATAAATAGTGTGAATAGTGCTGGTATAGTCTCTCTCTTTTTTTTTTCTTGCTGTTTAAATTTTTCACAGTGAAGGTAATGACCTTCAGAAATGTCCTCTGATCGGCCATCAAAGCCAACATTGCCAGAAAGAGTTGCCTTGCACAGTAGGAGTTCACTTGAATGAAACAACTTCTCTTGAATGAAACAACTTCTCTTGAAAATCGTTTTCCCAGCCACTGACTTTGCTGCTGAATGTTTGATGGAGCGTTTGTGCCGGAGGAGATCCTGCTGCAGTCATTGCGAGCTTCTTCCCGTTAAACATCTTTGCATCTCGATGTTTGCTTTGGTCTGGAATGAAGAGAAAGTTGCATTGTAGCAATGTGTTTACATGTATGTATTTATTTAAATAGATCGGTGGATCCATTGAGGCTGAGGGTGATGAGATGTCTGGACTGCTTATCAACCATTTAGATACCAAATGTTGGATTGTTGTATCTGTCCAATTCAGATACCTCAACCAGCTTCTTATTCAAAATTTTACCCAGGTGCCTTTATTTATGAGAAGAACGAAGCATGGACACAGTTATATAATGCAACAAACTTTATTAAACATAGTTAACCCGTTAATTACTCACTAAGTATACAAGAAACACCCAGGATTCAGCTACACTAACCGTAAAGATGGCTTGGTAGGCTACAGATCCAGTCTGAGTCCCTCTGGTTTGCCTTTGCAAAGGTGATTCTTGCTGGTTGTTTCTTCCTTGATTGCTTCCTTCCTTCCTTCCTTGCTTGCTTCTTTCCTTCCTCCTCTGGTCTGGTCCGGCCTCGGTCACCTCCAGCCTCAAATCTTCGCTCCCGAGGTGTCCGGAATGCCTATTTTATCCCGCTGTGGCCTTGCACTTTTTCCACCTGCCCTTTGCCTTCTGCCAATGGGGTCTTGGGGTGGGGTGGGTGGAGGGGAGGGGGGGGGAGGTCTCAGTGCCGATAGGACACCTGAGCTTGCCCCGGCCGCCTTGGAGTCTGGTCCCGTCTAGGCTGCGGACAATAGGCCGGTGCACGTCAAATAGGCGCGATGATTACTCGATGGGTTATCGATAAGGCGGATCAAGACATGCCCCGGCAGCCTGTATGAGTTCTGTATATTCGAACTTTGGTCAGGTCCAATTTTCTGGAGCTGATTGTAGTTTAATTTAGAGTGCCCAATTCTTTAAATTCAAATGTCCAATTTTATTTTGGGCTCAGCACCACAGGATTGACCAGATTTTAACTTTGGATCAAAATGGGAATGTGTGTGCTTAAAAACACACTGGAAAACTGTACTAGCTGTTGTGATTTCACAACATGCAGACACTACAACAACGGATGAATGGACACCGCTCGATAATCATCAGGCAAGACTGTTCTCTTCCTGTTGGGGAACATTTCAGCGGTCAAGGGCATTCGGCCTCTGATCTTCGGGTAAGCGTTCTCCAAGGCGGCCTTCACGACACCCGACAACGCAGAATCGCCGAGCAGAAACTGATAGTCAAGTTCCGCACACATGAGGGTGGCCTCAACCGGGATCTTGGGTTCATGTCACACTATTTGTAACCCCCACGACCTGCCTGGCCTTGCAAAATCTCTCTGTATGTCCTGGCTTGAGACAATTCATACCTCTTTAACCTGTGCTTAACCCTCTCTCCACTCGCATTGTCTGTACCTGTAAAGACTTGATTACCTGTAAAGACTTGCATTCCAACCATTATCTTGTAAATTGAATCTGTGTCTATGTATGCCCTGTTTGTGAACACAAGTCTTCACTCACCTGAAGAAGGAGCAACGCTCCGAAAGCTCGTGCTACCAAATAAACCTGTTGGACTTCAACCTGGTGTTGTGAGACTTCTTACTGTGATTTCACAGTGTGTTAGTATTTTGACTCCACTTGTTAGATGGTCGGGACGGTAGCACAGTGGTTAGCACTGCTGCTTCACAGCTCCAGGGACCTGGGTTTGATTCCCGGCTTGGGTCACTGTGTGGAGTTTGCACATTCTCCTTGTGTCTGTGTGGGTTTCCTCCAGGTGCTCTGGTTTCCTCCCACAGTCCAAAGATGTGCGGGTTAGGTTGATTGGCCAGGTTAAAAATTGCCCCTTAGAGTCCTGAGATGCGTAGGTTAGAGGGATTAGCGGGTAAAATATGTGGGGGTAGGGCCTGGGTGGGATTGTGGTCGGTGCAGACTCGATGGGCCAAATAGCCTCCTTCTGCACTGTAGGGTTTCGATTATTTCTATCTCCTGATAATTGAAAGTAGATTTTTTCATACTCAAAATTTTAAATATGATCACCTGAGTGTTTTAAATATTTGTTCTCAGGATCTTGTCGGCAGGACTGGGATTTATTTCCCCGTTCCTGGTTGTCCTTGCATCATTAAACAACATGCTGGGCTACTTCAGAATAAATGAAAAAGAGAACTTGTGTTCGTGCAGTGATTTCCAGGACCACCAGATGTCTCAGAACATTTTGTGATGTACTTTTGAAGTGTAGTCACTTTTGTAATGAAGGAAACCTGGCGGTCAAGTAATCCATTCCTGTGCTGTTGAATGAGGGATAAATATGGGCTAGGGACACCGGGGACAACACTCCTGCTGTTTGTCAGAATATTGCCATCCTGAACTGGTAGATGGGCTTCTTGGTTAAATATCACAAATTTAAATGGGAATTTAAGACTTTAATGGATCCTGGCGTAACCTGGCTCGAGGTCACATCATCTATTGGGCAATTATTGTACCAGTTGTGAGGTGTAAATGCAAAAGATTTTACTTTGATAATTCATAGGAACAGGAGTCGGCCATTCAGCCTGTCCATCCTGCTCCGCCATTTAATATGACCATGACTCACTTCCTTTACACCCACTATCCTCATCATCCTCTACATTATTATTAATCAGAAATCCATCAATCTCTGTTTTAAACATACACACACTGAGCTTCCACAGCCCCCTGGGGTGGAGAATTCCAAAGATTCACAACCCTCTGTGTAAAGAAATTTCTCCTCATCCCGGTCCTTATTTTGAAATTGTCCTCTTTGGTTCTAGACTCCCCAGCCAAGGGAAGCATTTTACCTATTCCTTTAAGTATTTTGTAAGTTTCAATGAGATCACTGAGAGTACAGGCCCAGTCTGCCCATTATATCTTTGTAAGACAGTCCCACCATCCCCAGAACAGGTCTGGTGAACCTTTGTTGCACTCCCCCCAAGGTAATAATGTCCTTTCTGAGGTCAGGGGACCAAAGCTGTGCACAGTACACTGGGTGCAGCCTAACCAAGCTCCGATACTATTGAAGCAAGACCTCATTACTCCTCCATTAATATCCTCTTGCAGTAAAGGCTAACATCTCACTAGCCTTCCTAATGGCTTGCTGCACTTGCGTGCTAGTCTTCAGTGACTTATGGACAAGAACAACCAGGTCCCTTTGTGAATCCACACTTCCTAATTTCTTACCATTTAGGAAATACTCTGCACATCTGTTCCTTACACCACAATGAATTACCTCACATTTTTCCACATTATATTTCATCTGCCTTGTTCTTGCCCAATCACTAAGTCTGTCTTTTCCAAATCCTACTGTGACTGCTTTGCATCTTCCTCACAACACACGTTCCCGCCTAGCTTTGTATTATCCGTGGAACTTGGAAATATTACATTTGGTCCCCACATCCAAATCATTGATGTATATTGTGAACAGATGAGGCTCAAGTGTTGATCCTTGTGGTACCCCACGAGCCACAACTGGCCAACACATTATCAGGAAATGGGTATGCAGAGCCAGCCTTTGTTTTCCATCCTTCAGCGTCCAGATAGGCCACTTTAGAAGTCAGTTAAGAGTTGACGTGGTGGTGATGAGACTGGCGTCACGTAGGCCTGAGTGAGGATGGTAGGTTTATT
Organism: Mustelus asterias; assembly: GCF_964213995.1. NCBI lineage: Eukaryota > Metazoa > Chordata > Chondrichthyes > Carcharhiniformes > Triakidae > Mustelus > Mustelus asterias. The sequence continues at coordinate 13,322,276 of NC_135825.1, read as the reverse complement.
TTCCTGAATAACCTTGTTTCTTCATGGAAATTGATAGCATTATGGTTGCTTTACTGATGCTTTTTTAAAAACTGAATCCAGCTTTTCAATCTGGGATGGTGACATTCTCACTGCCTTTCTTTGCCGCCTTAATCCATTAGCAAAACCACTGTTACCAAACCCAAAGCATTTGACAGCAAATTCAGAAATGTGGGGCAAAGATATGTCAATTTGTTAACAACAAGATCCCACAACAGTGGTTGTGGGACTCCTGACTCAGCTGGGAGGGGCACATCAGTTCTTCCAATAATTTCCTGTCTTCATTTGAACATGTCCTTGGTTTATACCATTTAGGTTTAACATAAAATAAAACCAATGTAAATTGTCATTTCTGCAGACCATTTACCTTCACAGTGGTTAGCACTGCTGCCTCACAGCACCAGGGACCCAGGTTCAATTCCCAGCTTGGGTCACTGTGCGGAGTGTGCACGTTCTCCCCATGTCTGCATGGGTTTCCTCCCACCGTCCAAAAGACGTGCTGGTTAGCTGCATTGGCCATGCTAAATTCGCCCTCAGTGTACCTGAACAGGCGCCAGAGTGTGGCAACTGGGGGATTTTCACAGTAACTTCATTGCGCTGTTGATGTGAGCCTACTTGTGACACGAATAAATAAACTTTAAAAAAACTTTTGAATCATAAAATACCTACAGTGCAGAAGGAGAGCACTTGTCCCATCGAGTCTGCGCTGACTGTCTGACAGATCATCACACCCAGGCCCTTTCCCTGTAACCCTACTCACTTATCCCGCTAATCACCCTAACCTACACATCTTTGCACACTAAGGGGCAATTTAGCATAGCTAATCAACCTACCCTGAACATCTTTGGAGTGTGGGAGGAAACTGGAGCGCCCGGTGGACACCCATGCAGACACTGGGAGAATGTGCAAACTCCACACAATCACCCAGGACTGGAATCAAACCTCGGTCCCCGGCACTGTGAGGCAGCAGTGCTAACCACTGCGCCACCATGCTGCCCTCTGATGATAAATGAAGAAATAGGTAGCAACACAAAATCATACCACATAAGCTGCTTTAATGCAGCTGACAACATACAAAAGCAACATGGTTATTGGATTAAAGATCATCCATAAGTGCAGTGTCATCCCTGGAGCTTGGGCTTTTGCTGCCCTCTCTTTTCACCTGTGGGAATGTGTTTAGGCTGCACCAGAATTAGTGATTTTTTTAAAGTTTGCAAACTGCTCCTTTGCATTTCCGTCTGCTGATCTTTGGCTCCAATTTGCCTGGACCAGAACTCTCCTCAATTCACCAAGATTAGCCCTCCTCGGTTAAGTACTTTTAACTTTCTCCTCGCCATTATCCATAGCACGGCTTTTACCAGAATGATAATCAAGAACAGGAATTACTTGCATCGATAATAGCTCCTTTATCGTCGCAAGATGTCCTAAGGCATATCAGAGCAGCGTCATCATCCACAACTTGACAATCCCTGGTTGTATAGCCAAGAAACCCAAAGTAATATACACTATGTATTCATGTCCATCATATCAGTTGACAAGACTTCCTTGTTCCAGAAACAGTTATATTTCTGAGTCATAGCTAGATCATCTTTTGTTGTCCTTAAAATGAGTCAAGGCCACAGACTGGCGGATTTTATGGGAAAAACAATGTAATCTTGGAATGTTATCCCTAAAACTTTGCTACAATCTGTTAATAACAGAATCCAATGCAGTCACTGTAAATAAATGAACCTTTATTCATTAATATAGGAAAATTGGGCCTTTTTTAATTCATTTGTGGGACAAAGGGCGTCACTGCCTGGCCAGTATTTATTGCCCATCCCTCGTCACCCTTGAACTGAGTGGCTTGCTAGGCTATTTCAGAGAGTGGTTGAGAGTCAACCACATTGCTGTGGATCTGGAGTCACATGTAGGCCAGCAGATCTCCTTCCTGAAAGGACATTAGTGAACCGACAATCAAAAATGGTTTCATGGTCATCAGTAGATTCTTAATTCCAGACTTATTTTTATCAAATTCAAATTTTACCATCTGCCGTGGCAGGATTTGAACTTAAGTGCCCAGAAACATGAGCTGAGTTTCCTGGATTAATAGACTAGCGATAATACCACTGGGCCGTTGCCTCCCCTCATATATCACAGGTGCAGATTTTGGGTCTGCATTAGATATTACGTTGAGTCTACTACCATTGGTCACTTCAGTAACTGCACCAGTTATCCCTATAAACTTTCAGATACATTTCTCCAACCTTTAGTTAAACAGTAGATTGGGCTGGAGATCATAAAAGTAAGAACCCTCATTGTGGGTACTCGCTGCACCCAGGAATATCCTCGTTTTCACAGTGCGGATTGATGAGCACCTTCCAGGAAAGGTTAACTGGAATCCGATCAATTGGCTTATTTCATGTGAAATGTATGAATGAGCAAAGTCTGGTTGTCAAAATGATGCAATCAATCTTCAGTCACTCCTTGTGATATTCATAAACCAATAAAATTACATTTCTTCACTCTTCCACATGGACCTAATTCGCTGTCGGAGCTAAAATTCCTGTCCAAAGCCAGTGGACCTGTCAGATTATCCGTCCCGCCTGCTGTGATTCCCATGGCGGGTAGGACAGAAAACTCTAGGCCATTAGCAATCTCTCAAGTGGCTGGAACTAACCGTAGCAAAGTAAACCAACATCTCTCACCCAGACTCCTCGATACTCAAACTAACTAATTGAATAAAAGAAGACACAGTTTTGATCTCTGATCTCTTTTTCAGATCTCTGTGTTGAGGTCCTACTTGCCAAGCTGTCGATCAAAGTCATTGCCTTCAATCCCCTTTCCCTTGGTGTAGGAGTTAGGACACTCACGTTGTCAGTTTAGCTAAACCTTTTATGGTATGCAATGCATGGCAAGCCACTTTTGCAATATAGTTTCCAATATTTATTTCTGAAATATGTAATGACGTGCCTACCTCCCACCCCCACCCCACTCTCCCTCACCCCATATGGATAATGATTTTAATGCCTGACTCATTTTCTTCTAGCGAGGGTGGGTCAAAACTCTTAAGCATCCTTTGTTTAGCATCTACAGGCTTTTTGCTATGGAGTCAGAAAGTATGCTTGAACCATATAATTAACCCTTTGTAACTTGATCCTGGCTCTCAGAAACATAATATAAATTTAACCAGGCATCTGTGCTCGACCAAACAGGTTTACACCCTGGAAATGTTTAAACGGCTTATTGAAGGAGCTAGTTTGAAGTGTAGTCATTGTTATGTAGGCAAGAGCAAATGTGAAAGACTCCCTGACCTGTGCTTTGTGGCTGTGTTAACCTCTGATTCTATGTGCTATAAACTGCAGGTTTGCTGGATAAGTTTTCTTTTATTCATTCATGGAACATGGGCTTCACTGGTTGGCCAACATTTATTGCCTATCCCTGATCCCCTTGAACTGAATGGCTTGCTAGGCCATTTCAGAGGGCAGTGGAGAGTCAACAACATTGCTGCGGCTCTGGAGTCACATGTAGGCCAGACCAGGTAAGGACAATAGATTTCCTTCCCTAAAGGACATTAATGAACCAGAATTTTTTTTCCTGACAATCAACAACGGTTTCATGGTCATCAGTAGATTCTTAATTCCAGATTGTTTTTTAATTGAATTCAAATTCCACCATCTGCTGTGGCAGGATTCAAACCTGGGTCCCCAGAACATTAGCTGAGTTTCTGGATTAATAGTTTACCAATAATATCACTAGGCCATCGCTTTCCCTTAATAAGGTAATATTTACCTGGTCTGGCCTACATGTGACTCCAGAGCCACAGCAATGTGGTTGGCTCTCAACTGCCCTCCAAAGGCAACTAGGGATGGGCAATAAATACTGGCCAGCCAGCAATACCCATGTCCCATGAATGAATTTTTAAAAATGTATTCATCCAATAGATATTTACATAGATAAGCTGCAGAGCTGGGCTGAGAGGTGGCAAATAGAGTTTAATGCGGAAAAGTGTGAGATGATTCACTTTGGAAGGAGTAACAGGAATACAGAGTACTGGGCTAATGGTAAGATACTTGGTAGTGTGGATGAACAGAGGGATCTGGGTGTCCATGTGCATAGATCCCTGAAAGTTGGCACCCAGGTTGATAGGGTTGTTAAGAAGGCATACGGTGTGTTAGCTTTTATTGGTAGAGGGATTGAGTTTCGGAGCCAGGAGGTCATGCTGCAACTGTACAAAACTCTGGTGCGGCCGCATTTGGAGTATTGCGTACAGTTCTGGTCGCCGTATTATAGGAAAGATGTGGAAGTGTTGGAAAGGGTGCAGAGGAGATTTACCAGGATGTTGCCTGGTATGGTGGGAAAATCGTATGAGGAAAGGCTGAGGGGCTTGAGGTTGTTTTCGTTAGAGAGAAAAAGGTTAAGAGGTGACTTAATAGAGGCATACAAGATGATCAGAGGATTAGATAGGGTGGATCGTGAGAGCCTTTTTCCTCGGATGGTGATGGCTAGCACGAGGGGGCATAGCTTTAAATTGAGGGGTGAGAGATATAGGACAGATGTTAGAGGTCGGTTCTTTACTCAGAGAGTAGTAAGGACGTGGAATGCCCTGCCTGCAGCAGTAGTGGACTCGTCAACATTAAGAGCATTCAAATGATTATTGGATAAACATATGGATGATATTGGAATAGTGTAGATTAGAGGGGCTTTAGATTGGTACCACTGGTCGGCGCAACATCGAGGGCCGAAGGGCCTGTACTGTGCTGTAATGTTCTATGTTCTATGTTATGCTGTGGTTGCATTTTTCAGTGAAATCTTGTACCTTTCCAACAGTGACCAACCTCCCGGAACCCCTTCTGTTTCTCTTTCAAGTGCTTCTTCTTCCCTCGATGCATTTTCATTGTGTACTATTTCTAACATGAACCCGGCTGTAAATCTTCTGCTACTAGCAGCCTGCAACATACCTTGTGCAATTCCGATGCAGTGTTCCTATGAGCTAGAGCAAGAAAGGTGATAATGTAACCCCCAGCCCAAGCATATAAGTGTTGTGTTGTAATGTCATTAAAAGAACCTTGTAATTTTGAACAGGTAACCCGTGATCAGGCATGATAGATATCCTTTTTTTTTTATTTGAAAGCACAATGCATTTTTTTGTTTGGAAAAATTGCTGAATAATTTAAAGCTTCCTCTCGTACTGTCAGCGTTATAATAACTGACAGACCTACCCAGGCTCCACAGCTTTATGGGTGAGCATTTTCTGTGATGTGGCATGCTGTTTCATAATGGAGGTCATTGTTGATTCTCCACACACTCAGTTTGAAATGGAGGAAGGGAATGAAGGATACACAATTTTTAAATGCCTTTCCTTCGCCTCTCCCCGTATCCTTTTATCAGCTTGACATTAAATACTTCATTGTTTACCAGCTTTTATCCACGATTCTCAAATGAGTTGCCCCACTGAATGTGCTCTGCCAAAGCCAATTGGTTTGAGGATTTATAGCTGGTTCTGAATAGTAATGGAAAATTACTGCTGGATGCAAGCTGCTGGTACTCTGTACTTTTTACAGGGTGCAGAATTTCTGCATAAATGTTTTATTTACTGGAATGTTATTTCTAGTTTTACGCCTCTCTGAGTTGAATAATAAATCAGCATAAGACGGTGCTGAAGAGCAATGGATGAATCATAGAATCCCAACTGAAGAGGCTATTCGGCCCATCAATTCGGCACCTACTCTCCCCTGCCCGATACCTGTAACTCCACACATTTTACCATGGCTAATCCATCTAACCAACACATCTTGGAGCACTAAAGGGCAGTTTAGCGTGGCCAATCCACCTAACCCGCATATCTTTGGACTGTGGGAGGAAACCAGAACACCTGGAGGAAACCCACGCAGACATGGGAAGAATGTGCAAACTCCACACAGACAGTGACCCCAAAGCTGGAATTGAACCCGGGTCCCTGGCGCTGCGAGGCAGCAGTGCTAACTGCTGTGCCACCCTGCTGCCCAATCAGAAGTTCTAAATTTACTTGTGAGCCAATGATTGGCAGGTGTGTGTTGCAATAAGGAATGTGTGTGATGGCCAAGAAATTCCTCAGGATCTGCTGTTCACATCACTGAGGCAGCGTGTCGACCTTGTCTGTCCAATTCCCAAGCTGTATGCCATGTTCCCAATCCCAGGGAAAAGATACCTCATGTGGCCGGGGTGGCCCATATGCACCTGAAGATGTAACAGTACATAACCACTCTGAGGTACCCAGAGGCACAACAGAAAATACAGCAACTTTGTGCAGATGTGACCGGAGAAATATTATCAGGAGATAGGCTAAGATCAAGTGTAGTATGGATTGGATGCTGCACTTGGTTGAGGTCATTAGGTTACATTGAAGCTTCATATGTTTCATATGAAGCAATTTTTAAAAGCGGTATCTCGGCCTTTTGGCTAAGATGCAAATGAGATCAAGTCTTGGAGGAGGAATTGCTTTCCTTCCTCCAATCAGCTTGGCTCATGTAGATCAAGCCCAGGACAGGGTAATTTGGTCGCTTGCCCTGTCTTGCCAGCCTGGATCGGAAATGTCTCAACTTGTTGAGACTCTGAATTGGACTTGATTTGATTGAATTGGAAAAGTATTTTAAAAAATTAAAAAATATATATTATCAGGAGATTTGTCTTCAAATTTCACCACAGCAGCTGGGAAATTTTAATTTAATCAAATAAATGGGTAAAGGTAAATTTGCCATAGTCCCAGGTGACCGTAGGTACTGACTGGTAGTGATTTAACCTGAGGATCACCACACCTCAGATGAGGGGCAAGGTTGCGAATGTGGACCTTCATGAATTAATTGAACTAAAACACTAATGGTAACCATGAAATTATCAGCTTCATTAATGTCCTTTAGGGAAGGTTATCTGCCACTCTTAGCCAGACTGGCCTATCTGTGACTCCAGACCCACCGACGTTGACTCTTAAACTGCTTTCTGTAATGGTGTGGCCAGTTGCACAGGGGTGGGTAGGGGTGGTACAGTGGTTAGCACTGCTGCCTCACAGCATCAGGGACCCAGGTTCAATTCCCGGCTTGGATCACTGAGTGGAGTTTGCATGTTCTCCCCGTATCTACATGAGTTGCCCCCGGGTGCTCCCGTTTCCTCCCACGGTCCGAAAGACGTGCTGTTCAGGTGCATTGGCCATGCTAAATTCTCCCTCAGTGCACCCGAACAGGCGCCGGAGCATGGTGACTAGGGGATTTTAACAGTTACATTAACATTGCAGTGTTAATGTAAACCACTTGTAACACTAATAAATAAACTTTAAAATTTAAAAACTTTGAATGATGATCTTGCCAACATATCCTGTGAATAAATCAAAATATCTCGTTTGTGCAGAAACATCATTCCTGTTTGTCTTTGTGTCTTTAGTGGTTTCTCAGTCTGGGGACTGCAATCTATTTTAAAACATTAATGAACATGTACCTGTGCCTGTATGATGCAAGCTGTACTCCGTAACCACAGCTCAGTTCAAACGATCAGCTATTGTTGCTGTTGTACTGCATTCCACAGAATGATGAAATTGACATCACCCTGGTTTTCTCACCTGCCTTTGATTTGATTCTGCATTAAGAATTTCAAACCTCCTGATTGTTTTTAATTCTTCCACGGGACATGGGAGTGGCTAACTAGGCTGGCTTCTTTTTATTGTAAGAAGTCTCACAACACCAGGTTAAAGTCCAACAGGTTTATTTGGTAGCAAAAGCCACTAGCTTTCGGAGCGCTGCTCCTTCGTCAGGTGAGTGGGAGTTGTGTTCACAAACAGGGCATATAAAGCCACAAACTCAATTTACAAAATAATGGTTGGAATGTGAGTCTTTACAGGTAATCAAGTCTTAAAGGTACAGACAATGTGAGTGGAGAGAGCGTTAAGCACAGGTTAAAGAGATGTGTAATGTCTCCGGACAGAACAGTTAGTGAGATTTTGCAAGCCCAGGCAAGTCGTGGGGGTTACAGATAGTGTGACATGAACCCAAGATCCCGGTTGAGGCCGTCCTCATGTGTGCGGAACTTGGCTATCAGTCTCTGCTCAGCGACTCTGTGTTGTCGTGTGTCGTGAAGGCCGCCTTGGAGAACGCTTACCCGAAGTTCAGAGGCCGAATGCCCGTGACCGCTGAAGTGTTCCCCAACAGGAAGAGAACACTCTTGCCTGGTGATTGTCGAGCAATGTTCATTCATCCGTCATCATAGCGTCTGCATGGTCTCCCCAATGTACCATGCCTCGGGACATCCTTTCCTGCATTTTTATTTTCCTTTTTATTGTCCATCCGTGATCACCCTTGAGAAGATGGTGGTGAGCTACCTTCTTGAACCGCTGCTGCAGTCCGTATGGTGTAGGTAGGTGCGGTTAGGGAGGGAATTCCAGGATTTTGACCCAACGATATATTTCCTAGTCAGGATGGTGAGTGGCTTGGAGGGGGAATTTGCAGGATGTGGTTTTCCAATGATCTGCTGCTCTTGTTCTCGATGGTAGAGGTTGTGGGTTTGGAAGGTGCTGTCTAACGAGGCATAGTGAGTTGCTGCAGTGCATCTTGTAGATGGTACACACTGCTGCCACTGTTTGTCGGTGGTGGAGGAAATGGTAGAGAGGGTACCAATCAAGCGGGTGGCTTTATCCTGGATTGTGTTGAGCAAGATTGTTGTTGGGGCTGCACTCATCTGGGCAAGTATTTTCATTGATATAATTTCTTATGTATAAATGAATGTTTGCAGCTGAAGGAATTTGGGGACAGACCTGCAGGGTGGAGTGTGTATGTTTCAGGGAGCAAGATAAAGACACACTATCATCAGCCTGACAGGGTGAGTATAATAATGTGAATTAATAATACAATTAGCATAGACCAAGTCTAGAAGCATTAATTAAAATGAATAGTTAGAATCTTACTTAAACCATATTTATTAACTAGATTCTAAGAGAGAATCGAGGTTATTTAGATCATGGACAGACAGCTTAGACTTGTTGCTTGCAATTCCTACTCCATGTCGGTATTTCAGGAAACCTTGTGTCTTTGGCAGATTGTCAAAGCTCGAGTTGATGATGTCTGAGCTTGCCGGGAAGCTGAAGTCACTGCGGAGAATGAGGTAGTGTCGATGTTTCTGAGAATTTATGTTTCAGGAGATGATCACCCCACAGGCAGTAAGGGTTCATGATAGTAGATGGATGGTCTTGTGAAAGAGTGGGAAGAGATGGGAAGTGCATGATTCCTCACAGTGTCGGTCTTGAACTGACACTCAGCATTTGCCTCTGCATGGTCCTGACAAAGTGTTTTGATGTGTTCAGTGCCTTCCTGGATAAGCCTTCTCTTTTTCGTTCAATGACAAGTGAGGGATTCTCACAAGTTGGTGAGGATGTTTGACCTCTTCAGGGATGCTTTGAGGACATCACCAGAGCATTTCTGCTGTCCATCTGGGAGTCTCCTACTGAGACCAAGTTCGTAGGAGAGCAGTTGCTTCAAGAGTCTGGGTGTCAGGCATACAAACTACGTGTCCCACCTTGTAGAGCTGGTTTTGAGTGATTGAGTGCCTCGATGTTGGGCAAGGAGGCTTGGAAGATGTCACTGCTATTGGACTGCTTTTCTTGCCACCAGATTGGATGGATCTCACAAAGCACCGCTCCTGGTACTTCCATGGCTGTCAAGTCCTAAAACTGGTCTTGAACCTGGAGCATATGGCCCAGACATTGGGATGCCACCATAAGACATCCCTCAGAAAAGATAGGGAATGGAAAAAGGTGGGTGGGGTGGGCAGCTCTGATTAGGGAAGATATTGAGGTGTTGGAAAGTTAGGATGCCTGAGAAGGGGCAAGGATAGAATCTTTTTGATTAGAGCTGTAAAGCAAAAAATATATGATCATGCTATAGGAGGTCATCTATTGGTCTACAAAGCCTGAGAGAGAGAGGAGAAAACAGAGAATATGAGAACAAATCTTCAGTTAATATAAAAGGGAACCTAAAACCTTCTACCAGCATGTAAATAGTACACTGGTAGCAAGAGATAGGTGGGTTCTATTGGGGATAAAGAGGCACAGGGCAAGACTTAATGAGTACTTTGCATGGGTGTGCACTAAGGAAGTGAGTGCTGTCAAGGTGGCAGTGGAAGCAAAGATGGTAGAGATAATGGATGGGGTGAAAATTGCTAGGCACACTATGCTGAAAGGGCTGCCAATGTGCAGACTAGATAAATTGCCTGGTCATGATGGCTTGCATCCCAGGTTGTTAAAGTTTAAAATGTATTTATTAGTGTCACAAGTAGGCTTACATTAACAGGGCAATGAAGTTACTGTGAAAATCCCCTAGTCGCCACACTCCGGCACCTGTTTGGGTACACTGAGGGAGAATTTAGCATGGCCAATGGGAGGAAACCAGAACACTCGGAGGAAACCCATGCAGACATGGGGAGAATGTGCAAACTCAGCACAGGCAGTGACCCAAGCCGGGGATCGAACCCAGGTCCCTGACAACGTGAGGCAGCAGTGCTAACCACTGTGCCACCGTGCTGCCCTTGGAGAGGTTTAAATTATTTAAGGAGAACCAGCACAGATTTGTAAATGGCAAATGATGGTTAATTGATCTAATTGACTTTTTTAATGAAGTAACAGGGAAGGTTGATTAAAAAGGGAACATAATGCATCTTATCTACATGGATAAAGCGATTTGAAAAAGTGCTACGTAAAAGGCTAGTTAACAAAGTTCAGCCTCATGGGGTAGGACAGTCACTGTCAGCTGGGATTTTTTTTTAAATCAGTAAAGGGACAGAAGACAGCGAGTTGTGGTAAATGATTGATTTTTAGAAGGCCCATTCCCCCAAGAGTTGCCAGTCAATCAGATGCCAGCAGCTCTGTCGAATGGCAGTGCCACTGGGAATGCAGTGGCTGCTGCTGGTATAACACACACCTGAGGCTGAGTATCGTCACTGGATCTCAGACCACACCTGAACATTGGAGAGAGCGAACTCATAGAGTGGGATCGCAAAAGCGGGGCCTGCCAACAAGTTCAGGGGGGGTGGTGGCACTCAACACTCACCCCCCTCCCACTCCACTTCTGATGGCGAGTCCAGTGATCAGGCACCGAGTGCCTTTGAACAGGGAACCCCATTCCTCTTCCGACCCCACCACTTCCCCCCCCCCCCCACCACCCCAGAAACCTGCAAGCAACCCCACACTGGTTTGCTTGCCCTGCTGCTGGATTAATACCAGTGGTGGTGGAATGAAGCCATTAAATGGGCAATAATTACCCACTTGAAGGGCCTCAACTGTGGCAGGTTGTCCACTGGCCTTTCCATTGTGGACTTAATCGGAGTGGGGGCAGGAAAGCAGCAGGGCTACCACCTGTCACCCTCCCACCTGATTAGGTACCCGCCCCCCCCCACAAAACAAAGTCGCCATGGGGGTGGGCATTAAATTCACCCCATGACTCTGAATGTTTATTTGGTTTAATTGACTGATTATTGACAATGTAATTTCAAATAAATTTATATCTGCATGTTGATGAATGGAAATGACCTTTTTTTTGCAATTTGCTTCATAGAATAGAATAGAATTCTACATAGCTCCACGGGAACCATAGAATCATCACATCCCTACAGTGCAGAAGGAGGCCATTCAGCCCATTGAGTCTGCATTGACCACAATCCTACCCAGGCCCTATCCCCATAACCCCATGCGTTTGCCCTAGCTAGTCCCCCTGACACTAAGGTTCGATTTAGCATGGCCAATCCACCTAACCCACACACTGTTGGGAGGAAACCGAGCATCCGGAGAAAACCCATGCAGTCACGTGCAAACTCCACACAGACAGTGACGCAAGCCTGGAATCAAACCTGGGTCCCTGACGCTGTGATGCAGCAGTGCTAACCACTGTGGTTAACTTCAACTGGCATGTGGAACATATGTGGTTTGGATATTTTGATTAATAGAAACTTCTACACAGGTTCTATGGAAGGGCCATATGGACTCAAAACGTTAACTCAGTTTCTGTCGCCACAGATGCTGCCAGATGAGTTTACCCAGCATTTTCTGGTTATGTTATGATGCAGGTAGGATGTTGAATGATTGTAAGTGTATCTATTGCAAGAGGGTACATGCTGTTACTGTTGAATTTGGGGATGCGCTTTGAATTGGGTGCTGGGACAAGATTTACAATGGTAGCATCTGTCCCAAAACTTCCTGCACTTATCAGGCCAGAACAGAATACTGCTGGTGGATCGCACGCAGTGCTGTTCTGCAGTTGGCTGCTTGGGGAGTTGTGTGACAGCAACTAGTTGTCGAAATCAGAGGGAAAGTCATGGAGCTCATTTACATCGAATGCGTGGGAATTGACATCACGTGCCAGCACTCCACATTAACATTACTAAAATCAGCTCTTTTAAGCCAATGCAGAATAATATCTCCGCATAAGGGAGGCACGGTGGCACAGTGGTTAGCACTGCTGCCTCACAGAGTCAGGGACCCGGGTTCGATTCCGGCTTGGGTCACTGTCTGTGTAGAGTTTGCACGTTCTCCCGGTGTCTGCGTGAGTTTCCTCCAGATGCTCCGGTTTCCTCACACAGTCCGAAAGATGTGCTGGTTAGGTGCATTGGCCATGCTAAATTCTCCTTCAGTGTACCAGAACAGGCGCCCGAGTTTGGCGACTAGGGGATTTTCACATTAACTTAATTGCAGTGTTAATGTAAGCTACTTGTGACACTAATAAATTAGGTGGCTTGGCCATGCTAAATTGCCCCTTAGTGCCAGGGGGGCTAGCTAGGGTAAATGCATGGGGTTATGGGGATAGGGCCTGGGTGGGATTGTGGTTGGTGCAGACTCAATGGGCTGAATGGCCTCCTTCTGCACTGTAGGATTCTATGATTTGCAGAAATGCCAACTGCTTTGAGATTCTCCCTCCTGATTTTTCCACGTATGTACATATTTGTTCTTTGTTTAGCTCCACCCAGTGGTAGCAAGATTGAAACAAGACATTGGCTAGTCAAGAAAACAGCCCAGCACGCTGCTACAGCAATTTGGAATTCCTTTGTGTAAAGCCTTCCCCTTATACTAAGGAATTGTTGTCAGTACACAATGTCCAGAGTCTAATTCGCAACAGAAGGTGTGTTTATATTTTGGGGCAATTATCCTAATTCTGCTTTAAAATGTTCTGAAGCAGTTCCTCAGGATCGAGGAAGATTTGCTTCCACTCTGGTTTTGTGGGTGCTGAGATGGCTGATAAATCCAATCGTTGATTTGGGTGGTGCTTAAAGGGTTGCGTAGATGGGTTTCACCCGCCAGTGGAAACAACTTCCCTGCTTCTATCTTATCTATTCCCTTCATAATCGTATATGTTTCTAATAAGATCTCCCCTCATTCTTCTGAATTCCATTGAGTATAGCCCCAGTCTACTCAGTCTCTCCTCATAAGCCAACCCTCTCGACTCTGGAATCAGCCTAGTGAATCTCCTCTGCACCCCCTCCAGTGCCAGTATATCCTTTCTCAAGTAAGGAGACCAAAACTGTACACAGTACTCCAGGTGTGGCCTCACCAGCACCTTATACAGCTGCAACATAACCTCGCTGTTTTTAATTCCATCCCTCTAGCAATGAAGGACAAAATTCCATTTGCCTTCTTCATTACTTGCTGCACCTGCAAACCAACTCCTTGAGATTCCTGCACAAGGACACCCAGGTCCCTCTGCACAGCAGCATGCTGCAATTTTTTACCATTTAAATAACAGTCCATTTTGCTGTTATTCCGACCAAAATGGATGACCTCACATTTACCAACATTGTACTCCGTCTGCCAAACACTCGCTCACTCACTTAGATTATCTATATCCCTTTGCAGACTTTCAGCGTCCTCTGCACACTTTGCTCTTCCACCCATCGTAGTGTCATCTGCGAATTTTGATCTCTTGGTAGGGGTAGCTACGAACAGGAGCAGCAGACTGAAAATTCTGCTTTTTATTCATTTGTGGGACATGGGTGTCGCTGGCTGGCCAGCATTTATTGCCCATCCCTAGTTGCCCTGGAACGGAGAGGCTTACTAAGCCATTTAAGAGAGCAGTTAAAAGTCAACCACATTGCTATGGCTCTGGAGTCACATGTAGGCCAGACCAGGTCAGGCCTATATGTGATTCCACGAGTATATTTCCTGCTGCTGTCCATGTGTCTGATGGGCAGATAGATTGATATATTATTATTCAGCATATGCAGTGCAACAGTGAACATGACGTGACAGTTCTAACTCATTACAAACAATCTGACAATAAATGGGCCACAACTTCCTCAGAGTGACAATCACCTTTGGTACAACTTACCTACGCTACAATTCTAAAGCGCCTGACTTAGACTGAGTGAGATTCAAACAGCACAGCAGCTACTGGCTCCAGTGTCAATGTCCAAAAGAATCACAGCGAAGGTGGACATGCCTTGTTTTTTTTACAGCACACTATCTGCTGTCAAGGTGGTGAGTTTAAACGTCCCATTGAAAATAACAGGCCCGGGAGGAAGAAAGTAAGTGTCTAAGATGAGCGAATAGGATTTGAAGGGTGGGTGTTCGGCCGTGCATCGGGAGTTACACATGGGGGGAGGGGAAAGGGTCCTGAGAGCCAGACATTAGGACAGGGGGAACTGTTCATCGGGGGGGTGGGGGGAGTCAGACATTCGAGGATGGGCGAGGAATCAGAAATTGGGGTGAAGGGAGCTGGACATGGGGGAGGGGGGAATGTGGGTTGGAGGGACAAGTTTAGGGATTGTGGAGAATCCAATGGGGCTGGGGAGTCCTGTGGAGGTTGGGGTTTTTAGTTGTAGGGGGTGTGGGGGTTGAGGGAGGTCCCTGGGAAGGATCGGAGGTCCCTGGGAGGGTTGGGAGAGCCCTGGGGGAAGAGATGGTCAGTGGTGTCCCTCCGGGTCTCGGTCTGGGTGTTTAAAATAGTTACACTGAAGTTAAGAGTGGTTTTATTTCTTCCCTAACTCAATCAGAGTAACTATTAACTTAACACTGGCGGAACCATCCAAAATTAGTGAATTAAATCTCTACGGGGCGGCACGGTGGCACAGTGGTCAGCACTGTTGCCCCACAGCACCAGGGATCTGGGTTTGATTCCTGGTTTGGGTCACTGTCTGTGCGGAGTCTGCACGTTCTCCCCATGTCTGCGTGGGTTTCCTCCGGGTGCTCCAGTTTCCTCCCACAGTCCAAAAAGATGTGCAGGTTCAATGCATCGGCCATGCTAAATTCTCCCTCAGTGCGGTGGAGTGTGGCTGCTAGGGGATTTTCACAGTAACTTCATTGCAGTGTTAATGTAAGCCTACTTGTGACACTAATAAATAAACTTTAAAAAAACTTTAAACTTTTATATCGGAGGATTCCCAGAGTGTGCAATTATCCAGGGGAAGTTAGCGCTCCTGGGTAAATTCCCCCTAATCCCAAAGCTGGGAACTTCCCAGGGGGATTCCCCAGCGCATCTTTGTGGTCACCCCACCCAAGATCTGAGGCTGGGGAAGCCAGGAAGTTGGGGGACAGACTGTGTTCCAGTTCACAACTTGCTGATTCAGTAGTAATGTTTCCAATTCTTTCATAACATGCTGGTAGCTTTTCTCCTCAGGATCACAATGGCATGCGTGAACTGATTTGTGAACTGTTTAATGGATGTATTTCTCTCTACGTCAGAAGCATGTTGTTCAAGGAAACGGAAGAGGGAAAAGTGAACAGTTTTCGTCAGTCTCCCCCTCTGACCGCTATACAGATTGTAGGAGTTGTTTAAATAGCTGCTGGTGTTTTATTGTCCCTGTTCAGCGCCCTGCTTTATTACCTTTCCTGCATTAAGTGCGAAGTTTTAGTATTTTAACGTTTTGAAGGCTGCAAGATAATCGTGGGGAACTCCCTGGAGTTTGGTTTTGTTTTGTTGGCAGCTGGTTTGCTAGTGGCTGAAGCTTCCACGATGTCTACAGGTGAGTGAAACTTCCAGAGCCCCGGAAGGCTGCTCGGGTACCTGTCCACTCGGTTAGGAGCAGCTCCGCGTTTGTACTCGCTTCTTTTGTTGAGATTTGTAAACTTAACAGCACCGAAGAGAAGTGGACCGGTGCCAGAAAGAAGTTCTGCTGTTTTAATGGGCGAGGAAGAGACGTGAAAGTTTCTGAGTCCCAAGTATTTCCAGAGGGATTTCGCAAGGTAGTGCTCCAACTCATTTCCAGAATGTTTGAGGCAAGTCTTGGATCAAAGTCAGCACTCTCCCAAAAATGCTTACATCATCACAATGGGCTTTCTTTCACCTCCTGTGGCAAAGTTTGTTTTTAAATGATTTTCTCCATAAGCCATGATGCGGAGTTGCCAGCGTTGGACTGGGGTGGGCACAGTAAGAAGTCTCTCAACAACCAGGTTAAAGTCCAACAGGTTTATTTGGAATCACGAGCTTTCGGAGCGCTGTTCCTTCTCCAGGAAGGACTGATTCAATTCTTAGTGCCAGTCACCATTGTTCCAAATCCAAATGGCCATTCTTTCCTGTAAAGAGATTAAATTTTATTGAGTTTATTTGTGTCACAAGTAGGCTTACATTAACACTGCAATGAGATTACTGTGAAAATCCCCTAGTCGCCACACTCCAGCGCCTGTTCGGGTAAACTGAGGGAGAATTTAGCATGGCCAATGCACCTAACCAGTACATCTTTCAGACTGTGGGAGGAAACTGGAGGAAATCCATGCAGACACGGGGAGAATGTTCAGACTCTGCACAGACAGTGACCCAAGCCAGGAATTGAACCCGGGTCTCTGACACTGCGAGGCAGCAGTGCTAACCTCGCACTGTGCGCCCCGTTTGGAATGGACAGGTGGAATTTTCCCAAAATGTTTCTAAGTGTCATGGCAGTGTGGAAACAAGATCCTCAATGCAAGTCTTTCGGGCGAGTTCGGTACTGCAATCTTCCCACATTCTGTTTTTCTAACAGCTGGGAGCTTTGCGTTGGCAGGGCAGGGGATGCGGAGCCCAAGTATGCCAGGGAAGTTGGCTGCATAGAACCCGAGCACCATTGCGCAGGGTGTCCTGATCTGCTGGTAAATCGGGAGATCTCTGTCCAGCTCCTCCCCCATGGACTTCGGACTTCCCCCACCATCATCGGCAGCATTGTCACTCCCTCCCTCTCCCCCTCCCCCTCCCCCCCTCCCCCCTCCCCCTTTCCCCCCCCCCTCCCCCTCCCCCTCCCCCTCCCCCCCCCTCCCCCTCCCCCCCTCCCCGCTCACACCAACTCGGGACGCCAGCATCAGGACCCTGCCAATGAGTCCCCTGGCGGATCCCTGAGATTCCACACCCTGTCATGACCCCTGCATGGCTCCCCTGCATGACCCCGCCCCCTGCATGTCCCCCTTGTTTGACCAGCCCCCTCTAGGAGATCCCCTCCTTGCATGACCAAACCCCTTTGCGTAGGCCCCCACTGCATAAACCCCCTGAAATCGTGCAAAACCCCCTCTGTCATCGCCCCACCAACACTCAAGCACACCCCAACTCAGGCCCCACACCCTTGGTATCGCTCCTGGCTCGCTAGGGCAGCAGGATGGCACAGTGGTTAGCGTTGCTGCCTCACAGCGCCAGGGACCCGGTTTCAATTCCTGGCTTGGGTCACTGTCTGTATGGAGTTTGCACGTTCTCCCCGTGTCTGCGTGGGTTTCCTCCGGGTGCTCCGGTTTCCTCCCACAGTCCGAGTTAGGTGCATTGGCCGTGCTAAATTCTCCCTCAGTGTACCCGAACAGGCGCCCAGAGTGTGGCGACTAGGGGATTTTCACAGTAACTTCATTGCAGTGTTAATGTAAGCCTACTTATGACACTAATAAATAAACTTTATGGTCACTGCCCAACCATTCCCCGACCAACCAGGGGCTTCAATGCCTTCTGATACCCCCCGGTGTGGCCACGATGCCAGGTTCCCGCTATTGCAGAGCAGTAGTGATTCTCGCCGGCGTGATGTCTCACCGATGAGAGGGGTAGCATTCTGGAGGACGGAAGCAGCCGTGTCAAATCCGGTACTTACATTTGGGTGTGAAGCCATTCTCGTCAGCAAAGCAAGGCTGGGAAGGTAGCAACCCAAATCGGATTTTTAGCCACACACGCTATCTTCCCAGCTCGCCACACTGATCAACTGCCAATTCGAATGGCAAGGTCTCACATGGCGAGTATGATCAGACTGTAGGTTAATGTCCTGTTGAAACAAGAAAAGTGCGCAGGATACTGGACACTAGATGGAGTCATTGGTAATTTGATAAAATATATCATTTGGCCTGTAACTTCTTCAGAGAGGCTATCGGCAGCAGATTGCCAGTCTATCTCGACTGAGCTTCCTGAATTAGAGTTGGGGGGGGGGGGGTTAGGGGATCGGGTGGGTTACAGCGGGGTGTCGGTCAGGCGAAGGTTGTGGATGCCCCTTGGAAGGTTAAGGAAGGGGTGGCGTAGGGGGTCTCCAGGGGGATTGGGGGGTGCATTATGGGATCGTGAGCAGGTATCCCATGCGAGGCTCAGTCTGGGTCTTTAGAACAGTTAGGCTGAAGTTAGGAGTGCTTTAATTCTTTCAGTAACTATCAGGGTAAAATTGGCAGAACCATCCGAAGTTAGAGACTCTCAATGTTGTTACGCTGAAGTGCGGAGAACGAGAAGACTTGCGTTTGCACGGTGCCTTTCACAATCTTGGGACATCCAGAGTGTTTTGGCCGCTACTTAAGCACCTTTTGAAGATCTGTTGCTGTTGTAATGTAGGATACGTAACATTGAATGAATGCACAGCAAGATCCCACAAACAGCAATAAACTAGTGATCTGACTGGGGGATAAATGGGGCATTCGGCCTCTGATATTCGGGTAAGCGTTCTCCAAGGCGGCCTTCGCGACACACGACAGCGCAAAGTCGCTGAGCAGAAACTGATAGCCAAGTTCCGCACACACAAGGACGGCCTCAACCGGGATATTGGGTTTATGTCACACTATTTGTAACTCCCACAGTTGCGTGGACCTGCAGAGTTTCACTGGCTGTCTTGTCTGGAGACAATACACATCTTTTTAGCCTGTCTTGATGCTCTCTCCACTCCCATTGTTTTGTTTCTTAAAGACTGGATTAGTTGTAAGTATTCGCATTCAACCATTATTCATGTAAATTGAGTCTGTGTTTTTATAAGTTCTGTTTGTGAACAGAATTCCCACTCACCTGAAGAAGGGGCTCAGAGCCTCGAAAGCTTGTGTGGCTTTTGCTACCAAATAAACCTGTTGGACTTTAACCTGGTGTTGTTAAACTTCTTACTGGATAAATGTTGGCCAGGATAAGGTGGATAACACTTAAGGTCTTTGAAATAATGCAATTGGATCTTTTAACCGTAAAGTTTAGACCGCACCTCTGACAGTGCAACACCCCCACAAGTACTAAACAAGAGTATGAGCCTCGATTATTTTGATCGAGTTTCTGGAATGGGACTTGAACGCATGACTTTCTGACTCGGAGATGAGAGTGCTAGCCACTGAGCCATGGAGGTCTGGAGTGTATTGCAAGTGCGAAAAGCTCATGGACTTTGTATTTGGTATCAGGCCTGTGTGCACACTTGCGTGTGACAGATTGCTCTGCCTTGCTCACTTCATAGCTCTTTCTCCTGTCACTTTTCCCTGATCTTCTCTACACATCACTCCATGAATCCAACCACCCACTCTCTCTCCTGCTCTGCGAGTTGCACTTAATCAATCCCCTCCCTCACAATGTTGCTGTTCTTTGCACCTAACCTCAAGAAGTCCAGTCTTAGTCCCTCCATTTTCTCCAAAAGACACATGGGGCAGGATTTTCTGGCCGCCCTCGGCCCAAAACTGGAACAGCCCGCCCAAGGTCCGCCCCTTGCCCGCTCTGATTCCCATGGCAGGTGGAATGGGAAAATTCGCCCCTTAATCTCTGACTTATCTTTTCCATGATGAATTGCTGTCATGCAACAATGCGACAACTCTCCACAATGCAAGATCTGCCAATCCAAATTCCACTCGACCTGTAGCACTGTGATTGTGCAGGTCAGAGTCTGTCCATTCTCAGCCTCCTTGACCCCTCAGCTTTGCTGAGACTCTCCTTTGCCAAACAGCGACCATAAACCTATTGGTCAGATTTAGCCAGTGATTACTGTTAGGGTCCTGGACCTGAACCCCAAGCTATATTATGAAGCCAGACTAGACCGCAACTGTTTTTTCTATTTTAGCATAAATGTGATGAAAGATGCTTCCTCCCAGGAATAATTCCACTGAGAAGTATGGATCTTTTGTAGTAAAACAAACTTTATTTAATAACACAGTTTAAAAACAAATGAAGCAACTTAACTATTTACACTTGAACAATATTTAAAAATGAAAGGAAACAACTTTACTTTCTAGCTTATGACTGTTCCAGTTTACAAATTACATGGTAGTTGATTTACTTGTGCAAACAAAGTCATTTTAATAGCATCCTACCATCTCATGATGCCCAAATTTATCCCTTTGTAGCTTCCTTATGTCCTCTTTACAACTTACTTTTCTACTTGTACTTGTGTCAACAGCAAATTTAGCAACCATGCCACCAGTCCCTTCATCCAATTAATTTGCATAAATTGTAAAATGTTTAGGCTCTGGCACTAATCCCTGTAGCATACCACTTGTCACATTTTGCCAACCAGAAAAAGACCCATTTATTTCAAATCTGTTTCCTGTTAGCTAGCCAATCTTGTATCAATGCCAATATGTTACCACCTACACCATTATTTTCTGCAATAACCTTTTATAAAAAGGAACAAAGAAAATTACAGCACAGGAACAGGCCCTTCAGCCCTCAAAACCTGCACCAATCATGCTGCCTGCCTGAACTAAAACCCTTTACCCTTCCAGGGACCATATCCCTCTATTCCCATCCTCTTCATGTATTTGTTAAGATGCCCCTTATGTGGCACCTTATCAAATGCCTTCTGGAAATATGACTACAGTACACCCACCTTTATCCACAGCATATGTTAGTTCATCAAAGAACTCCAATATATGGATTAAACATGATTTCCCACTCACCCAAACCATGTTGACTCTGCCCGATTACCTTGAATTTATCCAAGTGCTCTGCTATAGTAATAGCTTCTAACATGTTCCATTTCACAGATGTTAAGCTAACTGGCCTGTAGCTTCCTGCTTTCTGTCTCTCTGCCTTTTTGAATAATGGAGTTACATTCACTATTTACTAATCTAATTGAACCTTCCCAAATCTTAAGGAATTTGGCAAAATTAAAACCAATGCATCAACTAACCATTTCAATTATGAAGTCCACTAGTACCCAGGGTCTTGTCAGCCCACAGCTCCAACAATTTGTTCAGTACCACTTTCCTGGTGATTGTGATTTTCTTGAGTTCCTTCCATTTCCTGATTTACAGTCTTTTCCGGGATGTTAAGACTGATGCAAAATGCCTGTTCAATTCATTTGTCATCTCTTTATTTTCCATTATTAATTCCCCAGACTCACTTTCTATAGGACCAATGCTCACTTTAACTCTTTTAAAAATATTTATAGAAATTCTCACTATCTGTCTTTATAGTCCTTTATAGCTAACTTTCTCTCACACTGATTTTTCTTCCTTATCAATCTAGTCATTGTTTGCTGTTTTTATATTTTGTCCAATGTTTATCATTGTGCAATTATATGCATTTTTCAAAAGTTTGCTATCTTCAACTTTTTAGATTAACTATAGATGGTGGATCCTCCCTTTGGCAATTTTCCTTCTTGTTGGAATGTATTTATTCTGTGTATTCTGAAATACCCCTTCAATATCTGCCACTGCATCCCTATTGACCTATGCCATAATCTAATTTGTCAGTTCACTTTAGCAATTCTGCTTTCATGCCTTCATAATTTCCCTTATTTAAGTTTAAAAGTCAAGAACTTTGATTGGGTCAATGATGAAGTGTTGGTTAAATCCTATTTATTGCGGTAGGTTCTCTCTTGGAAGAAGGAATATATAAAAGCAAAATAAAATAATACCAGTGCCGTTGAAAGATTTTTTTTGAATTATGGTTTTTTTCTGGTATGCTTTAGTATGTAACAGAGGGCTGAAGGGAGAGTTGCATTTTTGAATGTGCTATTTTTGTAACAGAAGCCCCATTTATTCTCTCAAGTAGATGTAGAATATTGTACAGTGTCAGAGTTTTCCCGATTGTCCTAGCTAATATTTATCTCCTTTCTAGTTATTTATGTTAGTGCAGTTTGGCGACCTTGCTGTGAACAAATTGGCTTCCTTTCCCTACATTGCAATTGACTAGACTTGAGAAGTGCTTCATTGTAAAGCACTTATTGACACCCTGAGGTTACGAAAAGAGCAATGTAAATGGAAGTCTTTCTTAAAATGTGAGCCATTTTCCACCATTTTAGGTTTGGCCAAGTTCAACCTACCAGTAAATTTCAGCAACACAGCGTTATGAAAGATTTCAGTCGGACTAGCAATGTCACAAATGTGACTTTCTACCATCCTTATGGCCGCAATGGCTTTAAAGTTGCATTTTCAACTTTGGAGCAATCGCACATGGATTGAAATGCAAAACTTAGAATCTTAGAAACCCTACAGCACAGAAAGAGGCCATTCGGCCCATCGAGTCTGCACCGACCACAATCCCACCCAGGCCCTACCCCCATATCTCTAGATATTTACCCACTAATCCCTCTAACCTATGCATCCCAGGACACTAAGGGCAATTTTTTTTTTAGCATGGCCAATCAACCTAACCCGCACATCTTTGGACTGTGGGAGGAAACTGGAGCACCCGGAGGAAACCCACGCAGACACGAGGAGAATGTGCAAACTCCACACAGATAGTGACCCAAGCTGGGAATCAAACCCAGGTCCCTGGAGCTGTGAAGCAGCAGTGCTAACCACTGTGCCGCCCTGTCTTCAATGGTAGTGATCTGGAATATAAGTGGGGTTGTGACTGTTAATGACTGCGAACATTATTATGCATTGACCTTTGAGAAACATTCAATGCGCCTTATGGGATTAACAAAGGAAGATTAATGCTCCAAATTTTCGCAATAGGCAGGTAGTAATTTTATAGATACTGCGTCATTCAATAACATAATAATTAGATTGAGAAATTACAATGTTTATTATTATCTTCCAGGTAACTACAAGTGGACACCACTTAATTCAGTTGTTAACATTGTAAATTGATAATATTTAAGTGGGCAGCTCAGAATTGTTGCAGGGCTGTCAACACTAGAGGCAAATTGATGATGCTGAATGAGACAGATTGCAGATTCATTCAGACAAGTGGAGATGTTTATTTTTAGAAGTAACCTGATTCATAATAGGTTACACACTTAAACCAAAATGTGTGACTTTTGTGGGAGCAAGTCGCTGTCATTTCTAGATAGAGAAACTCTTTTACAGCACTTCACACTTTGAGCAGTGAACTCAAGTTGTAAAACCAATTTGTGACTAATCAGTCAATTAGAGGCCTTTGCATTTATATTTTGAGTCCAGTAATTGTTTAAATGTCAATTATGTAATGAACAAGTATGGCAAATAGCATTATTCATATCTGGCTCTCTGGGGAAATGCAAAGTAATAAAACTACATGTAATGATAAAGTCAGAAATTAGTTCTGGACAAAATACTTTGAAAACAATGCTCTTAATTGTGTGGAACTCTGATGTACACAGCAATTCTAATCTACTACATCTTTATTGTTCATGTTTCATGGGGTGTTATTACTAAAGTATTGTCATCTATTGGGCAACACATGAATTGTACCGTAGAGATATACAGCACGGAAACAGGCCCTTCGCCCAACTTGTCCATGCCAACCAGGTTTCCTAAACTGAACTAGTCCTATTTGCCTGCGTTTGGCTCATATCCCTCTGAACCTTTCCTATTCGTGTATCTGTCCAAATGTCTTTTAAATGTTGTAATTGTACCCACCTCAACCACCTCCTCTGGCAGTTCATTCCTCTGTGTGAAAAAGTTGCCCCTCAGGTCCCTTTTAAATCTTTCCCCTCTCGCCTTAAAACTTGTAGTTTTGGACTCACTTACCCTGGAGAAAAGACCTTGGCTATTTATTCACCTCTCCTATGTCCCTCGGGTTGTGTTGGCTTCTAGAAAAATTAGTATATGAAACAAAATGTTGTTCAGGGGGGTGGGGGAACATACAATCTTATATTTTCTAGCTTGTAGAGCTGGCAAAAATAGCGAGGATGGCAAAATATATTTTAAAAAGAAAATGGTGTTGCTTTCAGTTAAAGTGGATGAATCATCGGAAAGCTAACTCATTGCACAATGGGACACGGCAAGATTGTGATAATTGCTTAGACTGAGCCAATCTATTGCCATAGAAACAATGTCAATGTAATGCTCTATATTTACTTCAGAGAGGCAGAGAGAAGTGTGTGTAGGGATTTTTTGTGTGTGACAGACTTTTTAACAGTTCTAAATTACAGTCTTTCTACAAGATGTTTTATTCTTCTCCGCCTCCTCCACTTCCATGCACCATTTACCGGGCTGATTTCAGAATCGTAAAATGGGAGCATTGCACGAGAATTGTGCAAAAGGAAAGTAATTGTATTAACACACCTTATCCTGTCTGAGAATGGTGTCAAGTCCTGCAAACAGGACTTGAAGCTAGTCTTCCAATTTGGAGGTAATGGCTGAGCCAAGCAGACATTAATGGAAGTTCCTTCTGATGACTGGGAGATATAGGAAGGATATCAGAGGTAGGTTCTTTACGCAGAGAGTGGTTGGGATGTGGAATGGACTGACTGCAGTGATAGTGGAGTCAGACACTTTAGGAACATTTAAGCGGTTATTGGATAGGCACATGGAGCACACCAGGATGATAGGGAGTGGGATAGCTTGATCTTGGTTTCAGATAAAGCTCGGCACAACATCGTGGGCCGAAGGGCCTGTTCTGTGCTGTACTGTTCTATGTTCTATGACTCAAAACAAAAGCATTTTGTAGCACAGTAGAAGGCCACTACAGCTCTAAATCAACTGTCCACTGGGTCCCAAAACCTTGCCCTTCCCCAATTTATTTTTAAAATCTAATTTTCAAGCATTTATCAACTTCTTTCTTAAAAGCTATGATTGATTCTGCTTCCACCATAGAATCCTGACAGTGCACAAAGAGGCCATTTGGCCACTCAACTCTGTGCTGACCACAATTCCACCCAGGCCCCATTCCCGCATCCCCACATAATGGAGCCCCATTTTAACGCGATGGTTGGGGTCCATAAAATGTTATCGCGAATGTTATCGCGGTCACGCTAAATCGGGGTCGCGCTAATTCACTAAATCGGAAATAGCAAAAAAAAGGTCCGTCGCGCGATCGTGTCATATCCGATTTCGCGCTAAATCGGGGCACGTAAAATTGGGGTTCCACTGTATTTATCCTGCTAATCCCCCTGACACTAGGGTCAATTGAGCATGGCCAATCAACCTAACCCGCACATCTTTGGATTGTGGGAGGAAACCGGAGCACCTGGAGTAAACCCACGCAGACACGGGGAGAATGTGTAAACTCCACACAGTGACCTGAGGTCGGAATTGAACCGGATCCTGTGAGGCAGCAGTGCTAACCATTGTGCCACCACTCTACCCAATGCCCCGCTGTGTTTTTAGAAGTCCTCATGTCTCCTTCATCCCTTGTTTTTCTGAATTTATCAAAACTTTCTGTAATTTTGAAAACATCAGTTGGATCTCCTCTTAACCTTTGATGATCTAATGGAAAAGCCGCTGTTTTCCCTAGTTTCAGTTACAGGTCTCGTGTGAGGAGTCTTGGCACGAACCTAAAAATCAATTAGTGCAGCTGGCAAACTTCCAGGGTTATCTTTCCTGCAAAAATTGTTTGAACAATTGTACTTCCAATTCTGACCAAACATTATCTTGGGGAAAATCATAGTTGAACTGCATTTTCTGCAACCTTTTGTGATCTAAGGTTTATTGGTAATGCAACAGTGCACTTTTTAAAGCTTTTACCTAATGATTCTTTCACCTTGTCCATTATTCGAAATGGAGCACACTTGCAATATCACACATGAGGCAGTTTAATATCACCGATGATGTGGGACCTTGCCAGTGACAAGCACTACTTGCAAAAAGTGAAGGGGTGGTGCTATAGTGTCAAGTCACTATCATGCAACACAAAGCCTTTTTGTTTGATCTGATATATAGGAAACTCTGTCATCTGTTACAGCGAGACAAACAGGAAAGTCTCATTTGACCTAATGTGCTACACTCAAATTATCTCAAATTGTTCAAACCATGTAACAGACCTGATGTACTGTGAATATTTGACCTTAAGTATTATACAACTCAAAGACACTTGCAGCACCACAAAAAAATTGGAAGGACATGTTCTACACTTGACACACCTCTGATTATTTTAAAGTTTATTTATTAGTGTCACAAGTAGGCTTACATTAACACTGCAATGAAGTTACTGTGAAAATTCCCTAGTTGCCACACTCCGGTGCCTATTCGGGTACACTGAGGGAGAATTTAGCATAGCTTATGCAGCTAACCAGGACGTCTTTTGAACTATGGGAGGGAACCCATGCAGACACAGGGAGAATGTGCAGACTCCGCACAGTGACCCAAGCTGGGAATCAAACCCGGGTCCCTGGCACTGTGAGGCAGCAGTGCTAACCGCTGTGCCACCATGTATTTTTCATACACTAAGTGAACATAGTATACAAATTTCACTTTCTTACCATGGTGCTTTTCTGAAATCTTCATGATTATAGCCATAATGTGACCACATGAAAATTTAATTTGATCAGCATGTTATGCTGTAGTGAAATCCTGGTCCCAACATGGAAGTATATTCCATTATTAAATTCTCACAAGTCTGTTATTTCAAAGTCAACCATTTTAGAAATAAAACACAAGTTTTAAATCAATATTATAATGCATGGAAATGAAATTATTTTGAATACAAAATGAAATTGGGTACCAGAAGCAGACTTTTGAAGTAATATTTGTTTCCTAATAAAAATATTTATGAATAGGTAATATTGACAGGCACAGATAATACAAAAATTGCATGTGCAGAAAATCTAAACTAAAAACAGAAAATGGTTGAGGTATGCAGCAGGTCCATGAATAGCTGAAAAGAGAAAAGTCAACATTTTACAATAAGATAATTGAGTTCTGGCAACATAAAATAGTAAATATATCCTTTTTCTCTATGTGCTGGTAGTTTCTGTTTTGTACAAATAAATGCTCATGGGGTTGTTGTATAGGCATTGAGTCATAATGTTTGACATTTACAGCCTTGCACTCCCAAGGTGAACATTTTGAGGACAAAGCTAATCTAAGTCCTATCGAAGTCAAACAGGCTGGAGTTTTCTTAACTCTAGAAGTTTTATATTATTGCCCTTCATTCTTTGTTTTGAGACAAAAATCGATAATTCCATTATATTTTATTTTTCAACTAATGAACAAAAATTCTGTAGTAATTTATTTCATCTGTTGATGTGCTCAAAATGGTTACTTTTTAATCCCAAAACAACAGGGACAATACTCAGAAGTAGTTTATTGATTGTGAAGCACCTTGAATATGTGAAATCCATCATAAAAATTCAAGCTTATCGTAAAAAATGAGTGATCAACACTGGGAGGGATCGGCATGTCTTTAACTCAACCATCTGTTATTTGATCTTCATTGATGTGCACATCTTTCTATAATCTCAATGAAAATGTCAACACTGCAACTTTGGAGAATTTACCGCCAGGACTTTTTTTAGCATTTTAATTTTAGCCATTGTTTTTTTTAAACAATTATTAAAGCTGTAATATTACACGTTGGATTGTCGTGCCCAGAGAGCTTTTTAGCTTGTCAGTGAACTATTTTAAGAAGCTAGTATCCTATTTTCCCCCATCTATTTCTGAGTCACATCAAAATAAATATTGACCTTTTTGCTGGCAACTTGGCTACCAGTCTCCAGAAATCTCTCCAGTAATAATATTATTAGCTGCATCAACTCACTCATTTAGCTGGTAGATTAAACAGCCAAATAAATGAGTTGAAAGACAGGACTATTAGATCCAGCTTCCATTCAAAGCAGTCTTCTGGGCAATTGAGTACCAACTGCTTTCCCATTCCCTTTTACACTTATTGGTAACACAATACAGAAAAGTATTTTTGGCAAGGGCAACGTTTGCCAAAATAGGAGTGTTTTTATCTTTCCAAAACATGTTGTTAGCACTCTAGGAATGCCTGTCGCCATGTTTACTGAGTGAGGGTTTATTTTTAATATGGTATTTGAAGACTTACAGCAGCAAATAAAAGTCAGGAGAATAGAGTTGGTCTTTCATTACAGTTTGACTCTCCTCCAACAATGTATATTGTTTAATATAAAAGCAAAATACTGCGGATGCTGGGATCTGAAACACAAAACATTTTCTGTTTTTGTTTGTGAATGTATATTTGTTTTTTTTTAGATTTAGGCCAGTGGTTTTAGTAAATAATGAGCTTTTTAATGGTTCCCAGCTGCTGGGGCATGAGCTGTGTGCCCAGGAGGGCCTGGGCCTGGACCTGGGCCCCGTTGCTAGGGGCAGCGGCCCGGCGGCCTTCCCGCCAGGGGCCGAGCCTGGGCCTGGAGCGCGCTGCTCGGCCGGCCGTTGACCCGCAACCCCGGGCGGCTCTGGGCGGAAATCTGAGGGGAAGTTGCTCCGTTCCGGTCTGGTCGATTAATTCGCGTCAAAGAGCGGTGGCGGCGGCGGCGTCGTCTTCCTCCTCCTCCTCTTTCCGCTGCTGCCGCTCTTCCTCTCAGTCGTCCGACTCCCCGGGTGAAGACAACATGTCCGACCCCATCCCCATCAGAGCCAAGAAGCTGCGACCCAGGCTGCACGGCAGGAGCAGCCTCCAAAACGCTGAGCCCACCACAGGTGAGTCCCCAAGGAGGGAGGCAAAAGAAAAATATAACATTTGCAAAAAAAAATCAACGGTCTTTATTTGCTTGTTGATCTGACAGCATTTTATGAAGTGCTTCTCAAATTCCCTGAATATGTATTTATTGCCAACTCTTTCCTTTTCAAATGTACTCTTTTTTTTTATCTGCATAATTCCAGCAATTTAATTTTAATCATAATCAAGCCTGTTTTATTGCTAGATCTCAATTCAATGGTGATGGTGCCTGTTAATATGCAGTACCCACAAAAATGCAGCAACTGGTCCACGATTTAATGCATGGTGCCTACTGGCTCCTGTTCTTCTTCTTATTCATGCATTTGTTTATGTTATTGTGATTTTATATCAATTAAATGGGCAGCGCGGGAAGGCTCGGTGATTTTAGTCATAGGTTGGTATGTTTCTAGCCCTTTTTAGTGGAATCCGTTGTTTTTCTGTTTTGGTTTTTCCACACTGCGATATGTTTTAGTTGAGGATTGAGCAGCGGACATGGCTTAAACATTGTCATCTCTACACATTGTGAGTGGGGTTGAGCAACAGACATGGCTTAGACATTGTCATCTCTGCACATTGTGAGTGGAATTTGAAATTCAATGTGAATATTGTAGAATAGATTTATCAATAAATGTATTAAAGATGATCTCAATTAACATTGCACCACTATCTAGCCAATTAATAAAAATAATGATAGGGATATGAATAGATTTTTAAAGTTACACATCTGTTACGGTTCAAAGTAAAAATACTTCTTGTGAATACTGTATTAATGATAAATATTGAAGTACAAAATTAAAATGTTCAAAAAATTGTGGCAATGAGAGTTGTATGATCGGAAATCTATCACTAGATTGGATGCAAAAGCAAAATAGTGTTGATGCTGCAAATCTGAAATAAAGTGCTGGAGCACTCGGCTCAGGTGGAGAGAAAACCAGTTAACATTTCAGGTTATTTTATATGATTTTGCATTGTGTAATGTATTCCTGGATGCCAGATCATATTTATTTAGACAACATGTATACAGCACTTTTAAACTGTAAAATATCTTCAACAAGAGCATTATCAAACAATTGACACTATGCCAGCTGAAGCGATATTAGGACAGATGACCAAAAGTTTGGTCAAAGAAATAGTTTTGAGGCATGCGTTGGAGAGAGGAGAAAAAGAGAGATGTGAGGAGGGAATTTTAGAGCTTGGGGCCTAGGCAGCTGAAAGCACTGCCACCAATTCTGGAGCAGTTAAAATTACAAGGGAATCAGAGAAGGTTCATTAGGTTGATTTCTAGGATGGAGTTTTTAATTCATTCGTGGGACATGGGCGTCGCTGGCTGACCAGCATTTATTGCCCATCCCTAAATGCCCTTGAGAAGGTGGTGGTGAGCTGCCTTCTTGAATCGCTGCCGTCCATGTGCTGTGGATTGCTATCCGGTTTCATTTCTTTGTTGAGACTTTGTCGAGGTTGATACAACTGAGTGGCTTACTCGGCCATTTCAGAGGGCAGTTGAGAGTCAACCACATTGCTGCGGCTCTGGAGAACCATGTGGGCCAGACCAGGTAAGAGTGGCAGATTTCGTTCCCTAAATGACATCAGTGAACCAGTTGGGTTTTTCCAACAATCAACAATGGTTTCATGGTCATGAGTAGATTCTTAATTCCAGATTTTTTTTATTGAATTCAAATTTCACCACCTGCCATGGCAGGATTCAAATCCAGGTCCCCAGAACATTATCTGGATTTCTGGATTAATAGTCAAGATTATACCACTAGGCCATCGCCTCCCCGTCATGTCATGCAAGGAAAGGTTGAGCAGGTTGGACCTATAGTCATTGGAATTTAGTAGAATGGGATGTGATCCTGTTGAGATGTACAAGATTCTGGGAGGGCTTGACGTGGTTGATGCTGAGAGAATGTTTCCCTGGTGAGGAAATTTAGAACTAGGGGGCACAGTTTCAGCATTAAGGGTCTCCCCAAATTAAGACAGCGATGAGGTGTAATTTATTTTCTCAAGGTTGTCATTGTTTAGAATTCTCTACCCCTGCCCCCGCCCCCCTAGTGGCTAAGTCAGTCATTGAATATATTCAAGGTTGAATTAGCTTATTGATCAACAAGAGGGTCAAGGGTTATGAGAGGCAGGCAGGAAAATGGAGATGATAGGGTCAGCAACAATTTTATTGAATGAAGTAGCAGGTTTGAGGGGCCGAATGGCCTGCTCCTACTATGTTGAGTTTCCTTTGGTCAATCACGCATAGAACTGACCACTCGTCACACAATTCTTTTGCCATAATCACTTTCTATAAACAGTTTCTAGAACGATCTGTAACAAATGCTTGCTACACGCAGCTACAAGTTGCAATGAATGTTACCAATACTGCCTATTTGAGATAACATTTGATGCAAAAAGGTATCTTTGTTTATCTGCCAACTACAGTTTTTGTTCACACAAAAGATGCCTTATATTTTCCATTCTACAAGATGCAAACGGTTTCTTTAGACCTAAATAAGCGACATGTGAAAATTAATCCCAACACCTCGCAATTTCTGGCTTGTGATCTATCATGACTATTATTTTGGCTTAATTTAGTTTCACGAATACTTAAATTTTGCACAAGGATACATGGATCTAAATGTACCATTCTGGTAACAAAATCTTGGCAATGTTCTAATATGTGCAAATTGCAATCAAGCCAGTTTTGTTCTCCTACAGCACAGGGGAATATTAGCAAATTTGTCTATAAGCAGCCTGCAGGATTCTGCTGTGCCACATTTAAATCAGCTGCCATACAACGTGGCATATGGCCTTACACAAAACTCCAAGTACTTCCAGACTTAACACAGTTATAATTTTTCACAACACCCGATAATATGGTTCTAAGTAGCTTTGCAGTTTGTCCTAGCAATTTGACTTCTCATCAGAAGTGATTCACCAAAAAGGTATTAATTAGTGGGCTCAACGTCTAATACTATGATGTATATAGTAATTATTATATATAACAATTCAGATGAGAAACAAGTTTAATCTTCAAATCTGTGTTGAGTTAACAGGGTAGTGTTAAAAGTACTGAAATCACCTTCCATATCTGGGTTAAGTGTCAAGCCTTTACCCAGGGTTCCTGATCTTGGTGACTATGCAGTGACCCTTGATGCAAAGTGTGTATGTGTGGGAAGAACTGGGCTCAGCTGTGAAGACCAAATGAAATGAACAGCCTACTGACATTTATCCGGGGGTGTATTTGGAATGATTATTTGGCTAAGGTTTCAGCATGCTGTGATTGCAACACAACATGTACCAATCTAGGAAGGAAAGAAAGGGGGGTTAAAAGGTTACAAATGTCATGGCTGCATGACTACATCTAACTAATCCATGGGAAAACAACTCATCAGGTCAACAGTGAATTATGATTTATGTAATCTAAAACAAGGTCAATATGCATGCAACTTTTAAAAAGTGCTAGTAATTTAGTTTTCTGAACACACCTAGAAATAGATCAAAATGTTGGTAATTATATTATAGCAAATATTTAAGTGGCATAGTGGTAATGTCACTGGACTAGTTCTGTAGAGGCCCAGGCTAATGCTCTGGGGACAGGTGTTCACATCCCACATGGCAGCTGACGGAATTTAAATTCGATTGATAATCTGGAATTGAAAGTAAGTCTCAATAATGACTTAACTGATGAAGGAGCAGTGCTCCAAAAGCTCGTGATTCCAAATAAACCTGTTGGACTTTAACCTGGTGTTGTGAGACTTCGTACTGTGCCCACCCCAGTCCAACGCTGGCATCTCCACATCGTTAATAATGATAACCATGAAACGATTGTCCTAAAATCCCATCTGGTTCACTAATGTCTTTTAGGGAAGGAAATCTGCAGTCCTTATCCAGTCTACCCTACATGTGGTTGACTCTTAAATGTCCTCTGAAACAGCAAGCCAGTCAGTTGTACCAAACCACTACAAAGTCTACCACCTAGAGGGACAAGGGCAGGGACATTGGATCACCACCGGCAAGTTCCTTTCCAAGCCACACACCATCCTGACTTGGAATTATATCACCGTTCCTTCACTGTCACTAGATCAAAATCCAGGAGCTCCCTTCCTAATAGCACTGTGAATGTACCATGAACTGCAACAGTTCAAGAATGTGGATCACCACCACCTTCTTGAGGGTAATTAGGGATGGTCAATAAATGTTGCCCTAGCCAGCAAAGCTCATATCCTGTGAACAAATAAATACAAATACAGCAACCATTTTTGTTGAAAATTTAAGTTTGATTAATCAGGAAAAATGGAGAGTGAGATCATTAACATAATGATAAACATGAATTTTAAAATACTTTAAATCACTAACCTCCCACAGCCCTCCTGTGCTCCTTCAATTCTGATCTCTTGCACAAAGGGAAGCTTCCTCTCAGCACCCACCCTGTCAAGCCCCCTCAGAATTTTGTACGTTTCAATAAGATAATTTCTCATTCTCCTAAATGCTAATGAGTGTAGGCTGAACTTTTTAATCAACCCAGTGAACCTTCTTTGGACTGCCACCAATGCAAGTATGTCACACTCTAAATAACAATTCTAGATGTGGTTTCACCCTATGCAAATGAAGCAAGACTCCCCTACTTTTATACTCCCATCGAGCAATAAAGGCCATCATTCTATTTGCCTCCCAAATTATTTGTATCTGCATGCTCACTTGTTTTGTCATTCACATACAAGGACACCAGATTCCTCTGTATCTCAGCATTCTGTAGTCTCGCTTCACTCAAACAATATTTTGGTTTCCTGTTCTTAAAGTGGGATCTGAAGAAAGGTTTTTGACCTGAAACGTTAATTCTGTTTCTCTCTCCACAGATGGTGCCTGAGTATTTCCAGACATTTCTGTTTCTATTTCAGATTTAAGTTTCAAGTTTATTTATTAGTGTCACAAGTAGGCTTACATTAACACTGCAATGAAGCTACTGTGAAAATCCTCCAGTGACCACGCCCTGATGCCTGTTCAGGTACACTGAGGGAGAACTTAGCATGGCCAATGCACCTAACCAGCACGTCTGCTTTTCCTTTAATATGAGGTTCTCCTATAAAATTTTCAATATTGTATAAGCCAGGCCAAAGGATATAAAAAGATTTAACAATGCAGGACTTGGTTGATTGAATTACCAGCATATGAATCATTTTGAATAGGCTGCTCAAAGTTGTTTACAGTGATATCATTCTTCAGGTGAATAGGGATCTTGTATATATTATTATAAAATATTTTGGTGGTAGAATGCTACATAGCAGAGATCAAGGTGTTAATTTTAACTTTCTTAAAGGTTCCATGTGGCCGCAAATGCCCTTTTTACTGAAGTACCATGGTATGATGAACATGATGTTTCTGTGAAACCCTACAAATTTCATGTACTTGAGAATTGGAAGGACCACTCCAACTGACTGACTTCACAAACTTCTTTCTTTAGTCCTACTGACTGTGTCTAAAGGTGGGAGAAAGAAAATCATACAGCGCAGAAGGTGGCCAGTCAGCCCATCATGAATGTGCCAGCTCTTTGGAAGAGCAATCCCCATAGCCTTGCAACTCTTCCCATTTTTTTCAATTATATATCCAAGACCCTTTTGGAGACTTGATGCCGGTAAGCAGATCTTTGAAAGAAAAGAATGTGTCTACTTTGTGACATTTCCTTTACACAATGCTGAGCACCACATACTTTTGGCCTATCAGCATCTGTGGAGAGAAAGGGAGAAAATGTTTTGGAGATAAAGGATCCATCTACAGATCTGCTGCCAGACCTGCTGAATTTAACCAGCATTTTCTGTTTTTATTTCAGATTTCCAGCATCTGCAGTATTTTGCTTTTACATATATTTGGCCAGGAGAGTGATCTCAAAAATATTGGGTGATTGCCCTAGTGGTTTGAATGTTCCTTGGATTCAGACAGTGGGCAGTAAAGCTTTGGTACATTGTCTTCTGTGCATAATGTGAGGCATATTTACTTAGTAAGCATATAAAAAACTATAGGTTAGATGTCAAAAGGATTTCCTCTTTACAGAGGGTCATTGACCTTTAGAACAATTTTCCAGGTCATGTAGAGGCTGCAGACTTGCTGCAAATGTTCAAAAGAGAGTTGGGAAAATTCCTGAAAGAGTCCACATGTACTGTGTACACCGTATGGGATGTCAGACAATCTGTCTTGGAGTTAATTCTTGCTCACACCTACGGTCAGAGCGTTAGTGTTTTTTTTATGTCTCTTCCAGGGTATTAAATGGCTGATGTTGGGTGGGGATCATTTAAAAGTCATATTGCTTGATTGTCGCATGGCTGCATGGGATGGATCAGCTGGTTACGTGCCTTTAATATCTACACTCTTTTTGAACAATAATCTCTCTCCAGAAGTTTCTTTGTTCAGTATTAATGAGAACATGCTGAAGTTGCTTAGCTATAATAAAGTGGGCTTCAGCAGATAAATGTATTGCCAAATGTGGTACTGAGCAATATTTAGAGGGAGTAACAAGTCTTGATTGCTAATTTGGGATTAGTTTTCTAGTCCTGGCCAGATGGTTGTGACTGGGTTAGCAAAGGTTCCAGCTTTAGATCACTGATCAGTAGCCTCACTGGAAAGTGCATGTATGTGGGGATAGGATCCAACCCAATCATTGTTTGTGGTCAGTTAGTCCAGCTGTGCTCACTTGAATTCATGCATGTGATAGATGGCCACTCTAGCAAGATATTGTGGGGAAAATGACACCCATGGGACAGTATCTAAATGTATACTGTGGATGCTGGAAATCTGAAATAAAAACAGAAAATGCTGGATAAATGCAGTGGATCTGGCAGCATCTGTGGAGCGAGAAACAGAGTTAATATTTCAAGTCTGTGTGATTATTCTTCAGAGCCGAAGAGGGGTAAAAATGTGATGGATTATCTAGTTGGAGAGGTTGGAGTATTTGGAACAGAATAGAAGGTCAGGGGTAGATCAGAACTCAGGAGAGATTTACAAATTTGTCATGGACACAAGACATGTGGTAGCATTATGGATTAACGGTGCTAATAGTGGTGTAAAGGTAAGATAGCAGAATGGGTTGATTGGAGAGCAAATGTCAGTGCTCAGTGAAAACAAAACTAAAGAATAAGTGGGTGACGATGGAGGAGAAAGTTCACAGTCTACAGTTGTTGAACTCAAATGTTGAATCCAGAAGGCTGTGGCATACCTAATTGGAAGGTCTGTTGTTCCTCCAGTTTGTGTTGAATTTCACTGGAATGTTGCAGTAGGCCAAGGGCAGATATGTGGGCATGAGAGCGAGATGGTGAGTTGAAATGGCAAGTGACGAGAAGGTTAGGGGTCAGAGTGAACAAAGTGTTCTGCAAAATGATCACCCAGTCTACATTTAATCTCCCCAATGTGGACGAGACCGCATTGGGAGCAGCAAATACAGGAGACCAAATTGAAGAAAGTGCAAGTGGAATGCTGCATGACCTGAAAGGAATGTTTGGGTCTTGGGACAATGAGGAGCGAGAAGGTGTTACACTTCCTGCGATTGCGTGGGAAAGGGAGGAAGGATTGGGGGTGATTAGAGGAGCGGACCATGGTGTCACGAAGGGAGTGGTCTCTGCGGAATGCTGATGGGTGGGGAGGGGCGTGAGAAGAGGATGTGTTTCGTGGTGGCATCATGCTGGAGTTGACAGGAATGGCAGAGGATGATCCTTTAATTGTGGAGGCTTGTGGGGTGAAAAGTGAGGACAGAGACATTTCTTCACCCAAAGAGTGATGAGCCTGTGAAATTTATTACCACAAGAAGTAGTTGATGCCAAAACATTGAATGTATTCAAGAGGCAGCTGGATATAGCATTTGGGGTGAATGGGATCAAAGGTTATGGGGAGAAAGCAGGATTAGGCTATTGAGTTGGATGATCAGCCACAGTCTTAATAAATGGCGGAGCAGGCTCGAAGGGCCAAATGGCCTCCTCCTGCTCTTATCTTCTATGTTTCTATGTTCTGGGAGAGAAGGGAAGGGGTGTGGGCCTGAGAATGCTGGACTTGGTTAAGTGCACAACCTCAGTTGAGGAAAAAGGCAGACGTAGGCATAACTATAGGGTTCATGGTGGGAGATATAGGAAGGATATCAGAGGTAGGTTCTTTACGCAGAGTGTGGTTGGGGTGTGGAATGGACTGCCTGCAGTGATAGTGGAGTCAGACACTTTAGGAACATTTAAGCGGTTATTGGATAGGCACATGGAGCACACCAGGATGATAGGGAGTGGGATAGCTTGATCTTGGTTTCAGATAAACATCGTGGGCCGAAGGGCCTGTTCTGTGCTGTACTGTTCTATGTTCTTCACTGTTAAAGAGGGGCAAATGAAAGAGAGGAGTACTGGTACTCTTGCTTCTTGTTCTTATGTATTAGTCACAAGAAACATAAATACTAACAGTTTGTGCGAATCTAAAGCAGTTGATAAAATTTAAGTTCAAGTGATTTGGGCTCGTGTGATCCTGCAAAGTTTTATGCTTACATATGTTGTGTGGTTTGCTGACTATACACCACAATTTTGCAGAAAAGGAAAATGCTAACTTCAGCAATAACTCACTTGCCTTAATTGTTTTTATGTTCATTCATGGGTGTCACTGGAGCCAGCATTATTGATTTGATTTATTATTGTCACATGTATTAACATACAGTGAAAAGTATTGTTTCTTGCGCGCTATACAGACAAAACATACCGTTCATAGAGAAGGAAACAAGAGTGCAGAATGTAGTGTTATAGTCACAGCTAGAGTGTAGAGAAAGATCAACTTAATGCAAGGTAAGCCCATTCAAAAGTCTGAAAGCAGCAGGGAAGAAGCTGTTCTTGAGTCAGTTGGTACGTGACCTCAGACTTTTATATCTTTTTCCCAAAGGAAGAAGGTGAAAGAGAAAATGTCCGGGGTGTGTGGGGTCCTTAATTATGCTGGCTGCTTTGCCGAGGCAGTGGGAAGTATAGACGGAGTCAATGGATGGGAGGCTGGTTTGTGTGATGGATTGGGCTACATCCACGACCTTTTGTAGTTCCTTGTGGTCTTGGGCAGAGCAGGAGCCCATACCAAGCTGTGATACAACCAGAATGAATGCTTTCTATGGTGCAACTGTAAAGGTTACAGTGTATAGTTGCCCATCCCTGAGGACATTTGAGAGTCAACTAAGTTGCTGTGGCTCTGGAGTCACATGTAGGCCAGACCAGGTAGGAATGACAGATTTCCTTCCCTAAAGGACAATAGTGAACCAGGTGGGTTTTTACAACACTCGGCGGTTCGTCATCAGACTATTAGTTCCAGATTTTTAAAATTGAATTCAAATGTCACCATCTATCATGGTGAGA
Source organism: Mustelus asterias (assembly GCF_964213995.1). Classification (NCBI taxonomy): domain Eukaryota; kingdom Metazoa; phylum Chordata; class Chondrichthyes; order Carcharhiniformes; family Triakidae; genus Mustelus; species Mustelus asterias. The sequence goes on along the minus strand of NC_135825.1, from coordinate 13,284,016 downwards.
TCTAAACCTGAGTCCCCAGAGCATTACCCTGGTCTCTGGATTACTAGCTCAGTGACAGTACCACTACACCACTGCTTCCCCTTGCCATGAAGCTGTTAAACGTTTGATATTTAGTTGGCAATAATCCATTTACTATGTTAGTCTAATAGTTCTGGTACTAGCAGCCTAGATCCAGAGGCTTCAAATCCTGCCATGGCAAGTTGTGAAACTGAATTCGATATATCTGGCTGTGTTGTGGGATGGCACCAGAAAATAGCCAAGAGGGCTCCTGTTTTTGTTGTAAGGACCAAAAGGTTTATTGACATCCTTCATCTGATCTGGTCTATAAAAATAAAAATATTGCCTTACAATGTAGCTCACAGGAATAAAATATTAAAATTAAAGACATTTGTGATGAATAGGGTCTGGAGGTTTGAAGTTAGGCTCCAGAACAGGATTGTTTCCGTAGTATGCTGACATATTTGCACTGAGCATCAACTACATTTAACAGAGCCCAGATCAATGTCACAGTTATTAACAACCCCTGATTCTTTTCTTCATATATAAATGCTCTCCCTGGCTAATGGAAAAAAAACTTACATTTGTTTAGCACCTTTTGCAACCACTGGATATCTCAATATATGACAAAAGCAAAATACTGTGGATGCTGGAATCTGAAGCAAAAACAGAAAATGCTAGAAAATCCCAGCTGGTCTGACAGCATCTGTGGAGAGAGGGGTCATCCAGACTCAATGTTGGCTCTCTACAGGTGCTGTCAGACCTGCTGAGATTTTCCAGCATTTTCTGTGACTGGACATCTTAAGGTGCTTTAAAGCCAATGAAGTACTTGTTGAAGGGTTGTCAGTGTTGATTGTTGGAAAATTTCTGCAGAGCTAACTCCAAACAAGTAACAATGTAAAAAAGGACCAGATAATGTGTTTTATGACGTTGACTGAGGGATACATTTTGGCCGGGACACTGCCAGTACTTGCTACTCCTCTTCAAAGTAGTGTCAAAGGATCTTTTATATCCACCTGAATAGGGCAAATAGGACCTCGGTTTAACATGTCATTTGAAAGACTTCACTTCTGACATTGCAGCACTCCCTCACTACTACGTGGAATGTCGGCCTTAACTTTTGTTGCTCAAGCTTTTGAGTGGAACTTGAACAAGGAATCTTACGACTCTGAGGCAAGAGGGCTACCAACTGAGCCATGACTGAAATTAAATTGTCTATCTGTGCTATTGAAGACTTTTTTTTTGTTGGAGGAAGGTTAAATTCTGAATTATGTTCTCCTGGTTTAAAACTTACACTGCCTATGAACATGGAACTTTGAAGTAAGCACAAAATGGAAGGTAACCTTTAATGTCCTTTTAACATGCTATTCTGTTGTTCATGGCTCTTAATAGTAGGGTTAAAGGACTCTACACATCTAGACAGGAGTTTTTAAATCCTAACCACCTTGAATGTCGAGGAGAGCAACAAGGTCCATCGCTTTGCTTAATGAAGACTGAAAATGTTTAGGTTGTAGGTTTCCATTTTACTGAGAATGTGCTCACTTTGATACCAAACTTGTGTTGCCACTAGAAGTCACTGTTGAGCAGAAAGGATGTTCGAGACTGATGACTAAATGTGTCCCTTGTTACATATTTTGGTTTTTGCAATATAAGCTCCCTTTGAGCTTAATTTTCAACAGTTCATTCTCACCCACGCAGTAGTTTCCCCATCTCTGCACTCACTTTAACTTAAAAATGCAGGAAAGGTGGAATATTTCACTTGTGGTAAACCTGTTCACGTTTATTCCGTAAGAAGTTTAACAACACCAGGTTAAAGTCCAACAGGTTTATTTGGTAGCAAAAGCCACACAAGCTTTCGGAGCCTTATGCCCCTTCTTCAGGTGGCTGAAGGGGCTTAAGGCTCCGAAAGCTTGTGTGGCTTTTGCTACCAAATAAACCTGTTGGACTTTAACCTGGTTTTGTTAAACTTCTTACTGTGTTTACCCCAGTCCAACGCCGGCAACTCCACATCACGTTTATTCCCACAGTGCAAGTGTGTAACTTTTAACAAAAAGCTTCTTCTCAAAGGTTAAAGTATACTGGCCTGTGAGCAATTGAAAAAGTTAAAAAATTTAGATGTATGTCCATCATCTACAGAAGATGATAGACATGCAGTAAACAAATCCATTTCAGATGGGGTGTCTTCATATGACGCACCTTTGCTGATGGCTGAAGGGGCTGCCAATCCTTGAGAGGAACTTTCCGCCGCAGGTGCTGTTGTGGTTTGTTGTTACTGATGTTGGCATCAGTTGCCACGATACTGTCACCAGAAAGTCCTTGGATATGCTGACCTACTCAAGTCAATGAATCTGCTTCTGTTTGATGAGTGCTGACAAACTTTGGGAGCTTTGCCTCCTTTGAGAGGACTGCTGCATTTGTGATTTTGTCCATAAAAATGAAGATGAAAATTGTTGAGCTTTTCTTGATAGCTGTTAGTCGTCCATGTTACACAGCCATGCAACAGACCTTATAAACCATCAGTTTGGTCCAAACACTGCAGTGAAATGAAGTTACTGTGAAAATCCTCTAGTCGCCACACTCCGGTGCCTGTTCGGGTACACTGAGGGAGAATTTAGCACGGCCAGTGCACCTAACCAGCACGTCTTTCGGACTGTGGGAGGAAACCGGAACACCCGGAGGAAACAATAATTGAACGATAACATGTGAACTGTGTTAATTTCCTGCTGGTTGTGACAATCGGTTCCTATCTCCATGTAGATAAATAATGGACTCTGATCACTTCAGCAGTATAACATTCGATACTTTTGCAAGGAACAGTGAAATACATATGACATTTTTCTCCCTGTAGCTTTCCTGGTGGTGTGACATTTGGATTGGAAATTACATGTCGGCTGTGGCTAAATTTTAGTACTCTCAGCTTGTGGATTTAAATCCCGCTTTAGAAACTTACTGCACTGGAGAGTCAGTTTGTGCTTATGAGGGAGTGCAGTGCTGCTCCACTGGAGGTGTTGCCTTAAACTGAGGCCCTGTCTGTCCTTTCGATGGATTTGAAAGATCCCATGGCGACACGGTGGCACAGTGGTTAGCATTGCTGCCTCTCAGCGTCAGGGACCTGGGTTCAGTTCCAGCCTCGGGTGACTGTGTGGAGTTTGCCCAGTCTCCCCGTGTCTGCGTGGGTTTCCTCCATGTGCTCCGGTTTCCTCCCAAAGTCCAAAGATGTGCGGGTTAGGTTGATTGGCCACGCTAAATTGAGGGGTTACGGGCATGGGGCCTGGGTGGGATTGTGGTCAGTGCCGACTCGATGGGCCGAATGGCCTCCTTCTGCACTATAGGGATTCTATGATTTTCAAAGACGAGGAAGAGAAAGTGGAGATTGGCTGCTGTGTTTCCTATAATGTAACAGTGACCATACTTAAATAAATTCAGTCTTTCTTTGTAAATATTCTGGTTTCCAAGTTAACTTGTGATGATCTGGTTTTCATGTACAGTACCATTACTTCCTATGAAGTACCTGTGTGTCCGTACTAATTATTTTCTGGAAGGACAGCTTTTCAGATTTATCATTGTCATTGCATGTAATAAAAGGGTTGTTTTATGGCAGCTTGTCTTTAGCGACCTTCGTGTAAAAATTGCTTTCAATTATGCATCCATCAATTGATTAGCTATTGCGAAATGACATTCTGCAAAGGAATGTAAGTGAATGATATGCTGCAAATTGTTTCAAATGTACTATTAGATTGAAATGACAGAGGATATGCAGCATGAAAACAGACCATTTGGCCCAATCAGTATACATTAGTCTTTATGTTGCACTCGAGCCTTTTTTCTTCTCCTTCTTTCCCCGTCTAAAAGGGCGGTGATGGCCTAGTTGTATTATCACTAGACTATTAATCCAGAAACTCAGCTAATGTTCTGGAGACCTGAGTTTGAATCACACCATGGCAGATGGCAAAGTTTGAATTCAATAAAAAAAACATCTGGAATTAAGAATCTACTCTTGACCATTTGTCAATTTGTTGGAAAAACCCATCTGGTTCACTAATGTCTTCTAGGGAAGGAAATCTGCCGTCTATACCCAGTCTGGACTACATGTGACTGCAGAGCCACAGCAATGTGGTTGACTCTCAAATGCCCTCGGGCAACTAGGGATGGGCAATAAATGCTGGCCAGCCAGCTACGCCCAAGTCCCGCAAATGAATTTTAAAAATCTTCCACTGTAACCATCTATTTCCATCTCCCTCAAATGCTTTTCTAGCTTCTCCTTAAGTGCAGCAATGCTGTTCATTTCAACCCCTCCCTGTGGTCTCCAGTAATGCTCTTCCCCACAACAGAAAATATTCTCTCTGTATCCATTGTATCAAAATCCTTTGTAATTTTAAAGACCACCAGTCAGCCTGTTCTTTAAGGAGAAAGAGACCAGCCTTTCAGTGCTTTCCTGACATGAATACTTATCCATTTCTTGTATCGATCGACCTTATAAATCTTCTCTGCATTCTGACAATGCCTTCATATCAGTTTTATAATATGGCGACCTGGACTGCATGCAGTACACTTTTAAACCAGGGTTCAATACAGGTTTAGCATCACTTCCCTACTTTTCAAATCCATCCCCTAGAAATAAAGTCTATGCTTGGCTTGCTCTTTTTATGGCCTTGCTAACCAGTGGAACAACTTTTACTGATTGATGTATTTGTAGCCCGAGATCCTTTTGTTCCTCTACCCTACCCAGACTTGCACCTTCCACGTAATCGGTTATCTTCCTATTCCTCCTCCAAAAATGTATCATCTCAGAATGAGCTCAACTTTATTTGTAAATTATTTGTCCATTCTGCAAGTTTATTAATGTCCTCTGATTTGTTGCAATCCATCTCATGTTCGATTCCACACCACCAATCCCTCATCTGGTGCACAGTGGTTAGCGTCACAGTGACAGGGACCCGGCTTCGATTCCTGGCTTGGGTCACTGTCTGTGTGGAGACTGCACGTTCTCCCTGTGACTGCATGGGTTTCTTCCTTCAGTCTGGTTAGGTGCATTGGCCATGCCAAATTCTCCCTCAGTCTACCCAAACTTATGCTGGAGTGTCATGCCTAGGGGATTTTCACAGTAACTTCTTTGTTAATGTAAGCCTACTTGTGACACAAATAAACTTTAAATCCTTTTTTCCCACTCTCTGCTTTCTGCCTTGAAATCAGCTAGCAATCTATTCTACCACTTGTCCCTTATTCCACTTTCTCTGACTTCATTAATCTGTTATGGGGCACCTTATTGAAGGCTTTTTGAAAATCCAGATAAATTACATTTCCTGCTTCATTATCAACACTCTCTATTACCTGGTCCCAAGGCCCTCCTCCCTAGCTTACTCCTGGCAAATGTCCAATCCAAGTTGCCTGGATCCACTACAGTTCACCTACTGCCGCAACAGGTCCACAGCAGACGCCCTCTTGCTGGCCCTGTACTCAACCCTGGAACACCTAGATAACAAAGATATCTATGTCAGATTCACATTTATCGACTATAACTCAGCCTTCAGCACCATCTCCCAATCCTGTGGCCTGGGGCTCGACTTCTCCCTCTGAATCCTGAACTTCCTAACCCACAGACCAGGCAACAACACCTCCACGATCATCCTCCACACCGGTGCCTCACAAGGCTGTGTCCTCAGCCCTTTACTATACTCCTTGTATACCTATCACTGTGTAGCCAAATTCCCCTCTAACTCTGTTCAAGTTTGCTGATGACACCACCGTAGTGGGTCGGACCTCAAACAATAACGAGACAGAGTACAGGAAAGAGATAGAAAATCTGGTGAACTGGTGTGATGACAATAATCTCTTCCTCAATGTCAACAAAATGAAGGAGAGAGTCATCGACTTCAGGAAGCATAGTGGAGGACATGCCCCTGTCTACATCAATGGGGATGAAGAAGAAATGGTTGAGAACTTCAAGTTTTTAGGTGTCCAGATCACCAACAACCTATTCTGGTCCCCCCATGCCAACGCTATAGTTAAGAAACCCCACCAATGCCTCTACTTCCTCAAAAGACGAAGGAAATTTAGTATGTCCACTACGACTCTCTCCAATTTTTACAGATGCACCATAGAAAGCATTCTTTCTGTTTGTATCACAGCTTGGTATGGCTCCTGCTCTGCCCAAGACCGCAATAAATTACAAAGGGTCGTGAATGAAGCCCAGTCCATTACTCAAACCAGCCTTCCACCCATTGACACTGTCTACACTTCCCACGGCCTCGGAAAAACAGCCAGCATAATTCAGGACCCCACGCACCCCGGACATACTCTCTTCCACCTTCTTCCGTCGGGGGAAAAAGATACAAAAGTCTGAGGTCACCTACCAACCGACTCAAGCACAGCTTCTTCCCTGGTGCCATCAGACTTTTGAATGGACCTACCTCATATTAAGTTCATCTTTCTCAACACCCTAGCTATGACTGTAACACTACATTCTGCATTCTCTCCTTTCCTTCTCTATGAACGGTATGCTTTGTCTGTATTGCGCACAAAAACCAATATTTTTCACTGTATACCAATACATGTGACAATAATATCAAATCAAAACCTCTTCATAAAGCTCTTTAAGATTAGTCAGTCAAGGTTTTTCATTTTAAAATTCACGTTGACTATTCTAATTTCTAGATGTTCTTCTAGTCGCTCCTTTAATAAAATGATTTTATTTTTCCAACCACTGGTGTTAACCTGAGTGGTCTATAATTCCCTGGACATGTTCTGTCTCCCTTTTTAAATTAAGGAATTGCATTCGCTGTCCACCAATCTTCGAGCACAGCAGCTTTATCTATCAAATTATTAAAATGAGTTGTAATGCCTCTGCTATCTCTTCATTAGATGCTTTTAAAATATGTGCATACAATCCATTGAATTTGAAGCTTTATCCTATTTAGGTTATTTATTACACTCCCTTTATTTCAAATGCACATATCTCATTATTTATCTCGTCATTCAATGTCATGGCTACTACCTATTTTATCTTCCTGGTAAATAATGAAGTAAAATAATTGTTTAATATTTTTGCCATCTCTCTATTGTTATTTTTGTTAACCTGTTTATCCCTCAATGTTCCTAATCTCATCGCAGCCTCCCTGTTTTCATTGATGTACCAGTAAACTATTTTAATGTTTTGTTTTATGTTCTTTAATAATTTGATTTCATTGTTCCTCTTTATCTTTCCTAATTATTTTCACAACATGTCTCCTAACTACTTTGTACTTTCCCTTATCATGCAGTCCCTGCTATCTTAATGCATACCTCTTTCTTAATCATCAAATGATCCCTTATGCCTTTATTAATCCATGGAGTCCCACTTGATTTTAGTCATACTATTATGTCCTCTCTATCATCATCTTAAAACATATTTTGTTATGGTCATTATTGCCCGGATAATCTCCTACTTTTACTTCTCTTATCTGTTCTGGTTCATTCTCATTATGAAATAAGATCTGCCCTTGTAGGGCATTTTTCATATTGAGTTAGTAAAGAGTCCTGCAAGATTGTAGGAACTTTATTCCTTTACTGACCTGTTCTGTCCAATTAATATCAGAATAGTTAAAACTGCCACGATCATTATTCTGTTTTTTACTCAATTCACTTAAACCATCGTTTTAGAACCCTATTCTATTCAAAAATACCCACTTTTACTTTATTATTTCCTATGTTTTCCTAATATGTTCTGTTTGCGTTTAGGCTGCTTACATTTTTTGTAGATCACTTCCCACCCCCACCCAGTTGCTAGTTTAAAACCTTTTTCCACTTCCCTATTTACCCTTTACACCAGAAAATTGATCCCATCCTGGTTCAGGTGGAGCCATCCTACAGCTCCTTCCTGTTCCAGAATTAGTGCCGATTTCCCATGAAAATAAACTCCTCTTTCCCACACTTGGTCTGTCTAACCCAATGCCAGTTTGCACATGACAAGGGCAATAATTGAGAAATGAGTACCCTTGAGGACCGACTTTTTAATTTGGAGCCTAACTCCTGATGCTCTTTCAGCAAGACCTTCTCCTTGTTTTTAGCTATATCATTTGTTCCAACATAAACTGTGACAGCTACATTTTCCCCTTTCCTTTCCAAGTTCCTCTGCAAGCCAGTGTACTAAACCCAGTAGGCGACGCACCCTTCTGAATTCTTGTTTTTTTGCTCCAGAGGACATTATCAATATCAAAGTTCTTTATTAATAGCATGTTTCTATGCAGTTTTAAACAAGTAAAAGTAATGATTGAAGAGCGTGATATGGCATTCTCTTGATTTTGAACGAATTTGATTGGGACATGGGATAACTTCCAGTTTTGGCGAAGGTGATGAATTGTAAATGCGGTAAGATGAAAATAAAAACAGAAAATGGTGGAAAAACACAGCAGGTCTGTAGCCATCATAGAACATTACAGCGCAGTACAGGCCCTTCGGCCCTCGATGTTGTGCCGACCAGTGAAACCAATCTAAAGCCCATCTAACCTACACTATTCCAATGTCATCCATATGTTTATCCAATAACCATTTGAATGCTCTTAATGTTGACGAGTCCACTACTGCTGCAGGCAGGGCATTCCACACCCTTACTACTCTCTGAGTAAAGAACCTACCTCTAACATCTGTCCTATATCTATCACCCCTCAATTTAAAGCTATGTCCCCTAGTGTTAGCCATCACCATCCGAGGAAAAAGGCTCTCACTATCCACCCTATCTAATCCTCTGATCATCTTGTATGCCTCTATTAAGTCACCTCTTAACCTTCTTCTCTCTAACGAAAACAACCTCAATCCCTCAGCCTTTACTCATACGATTTTCCCACCATACCAGGCAACACCCTGGTAAATCTCCTCTGCACCCTTTCCAACACTTCCACATCCTTCCTATAATACGGCGACCAGAACTGTACGCAATACTCCAAATGCGGCCGCAACGGAGTTTTGTACAGTTGCTACATGACCTCCTGGCTCCGAAACTCAATCCCTCTACCAATAAAAGCTAACACACCGTACGCCGCCTTAACAACCCTATCAACCTGGGTGCCAACTTTCAGGGATCTATGCACATGGACACCCAAATCCCTCTGTTCATCCACACTACCAAGTATCTTACCATTAGCCCAGTACTGTGTATTCCTGTTACTCCTTCCAAAGTGAATCACTTCGCACTTTTCTGCATTAAACTCCATTTGCCACCTCTCAGCCCGGCTCTGCAGCTTATCTATGTCCCTCTGTAACCTGCCACTTCCCTCTGCACTCTCTACAACTCCACCGACTTTAGTGTCATCCGCAAATTTACTAACCCATCCTTCTATGCCCTCATCCAGGTCATTAATAAAAATGATCTGGATGAGGGCATTTTTATAAGATCCCCCCATATTCTTCTGAATTCCAATGAGTATAGCCCCAGTCTACTCAGTCTCTCCTCATAAGCCAACCCTCTCATCAGAAAAGGGAAAAGCCACAGTATGGACTCATCATCGTCCAGAATTTTCAACACTTGTCCACCTTTTTAAAAAAAACGTCATTATTGACCCTGATTGAAAAGTCACAGTTGTGATTTTATACTAGCTGTGAATTTTATCTTCTTTTGCTATTCTTCTCAGCATAATGGCTTAATGGTATCCCATCTGGTAAATACAAAAGCAGCACAGCTTTTTTAAGATCCAGCAGTCTGAACATGACAGTTAGTGCAATCTCCCGGAGAAGACTTAACCCAATCACGGAAAAATGTTGATCGGGAAAATGTTTTCTGAATAAAGCTTCATTCTGTTTTTGTGAAGTTTTTTTTTAGCCCTCAGTATTATTTTACTTCATAAATTTATTTTTCTTTTGTTAATGTTGCTAAAATGTTTATTCACAAAATATTAACCAGCCATGAGATTTTTTAAAAAAATCTTGAGGGCATTATTATCAAATAGCATTCGGTGAATCTTTTTTGGTGAATGTTGACATATTCTGCTTTAACATTTTTATCACTGTTCATAAAATGTGGTGGCTCTTTTAAATAGTAAGGACTACAGCTCAATATAGTCCTATATAGTCACTATATTCTCAAGCCAAAAACTCCTAGTTAAGGATGAATCTAGTGGGTGACAATTGCTGAAATATTGTTCTGAGTCCAAGCGATAATGATGATTGCTTTGAAATGGTAGCGAACTGACCTTCTGTTATGATGTCCACAGATAATCTGTATTACATTTTGGGTTACATGATTTTTCTCCCCCTCTTTTAAAATTATTTTGGAATGAGTTTGTACATTTTAAAAAAGTGATTTTTGTACTGGTTCACAAAGGCACAAGCTGGAGCTACGAAAATTGAAGAATGTACTTTTAACCTGGTGTTGTTAAACTTCTTACTTATTCATGGGACCAGGCATTAAAGGTAGAGAAACCAGTTTGTGGAATTCTGTAACAGTCTGCTTCAAGCCGAGATCAATCCAATCTCATTATCAGAATAGTCCCTGTTAAGTTTAAGAATGGCAGGAGATGGTTTTATTTTAACCTATGCACTGAGGGCAGCACGGTGGCACAGCGGTTAGTACTGCTGCCTCACAGCACCAGGGACCCGGTTTCGATTCCGGCCTCGGGTCACTGTCTGTGCGGAGCCTGCATGTTCTCCCCGTGTCTGCGTGAATTTCCTCCGGGTGCTCCGGTTTCCTCCCACAGTCCAAAGGTATGCGGGTTAGGTTGATTGGCTTTACTAAGTTGACTCTAGTGTCAGGGGATTAGCGAGGTAAATATGTGGAGTTATGGGAATAGGGCCTGGGTGGGATTGTGGTCGGTGCAGACTCGATGGGCCAAATGGTGGCCTCCTGCACTTGCAGGGATTCTGTGAAGGAGAGAAGAGGTAGCATGTTATTGACCAACATACAGGTGCATCATTCAATTAGTACAGAAATTAGAACTGCACTAATTGAGAGCACAGAACGAAAAACAAAAGTGAAATATGATAAAAATTAGCCATGTCTCATAACCACGAGTGCCTGTCTTGATAGACCCAATCATTCCCATCTGTCATTGTTAATGGTTTGTTCATATTAGTGTCTGTTAAACTGATGTGAATTGAGCTTTTGTAAATGGTAAATCATACCTAGATACGGCTCTCAGGGTGACTTGAAATTTCTTTTGTGGTTTGTTTGTAAAATTACACTACAATTTTTCAGTGAGCTTATTCAGAGATTAGCTGAACAGTGCAGGACACTTTGAAGTTTGATCTATCGCCTGTGAAAATCAGCTGATCTCTGAGAGGGCATTTTCCGTGTTGCTAAAGTTAGTCACAACACTCCTTATCAGTGAAGGAGGACAGCATCACCCAAAGTACTTGCTTTTCACATTCTCTCAATAACCGCTACTGGAAGAGCACATGAACATTTTAGTTAGGGACAGGATCAAGTTTGGTTGTGTTGTCTGCCTCCATCCTCCCTGGCATGTTGAAGAGTCTCACAGTACTTAAGGGCTCTTTCAAGCAGGACAGCAACTTGTGCTGGTAGGTGTTTTATCTCTGAAACCAAACTGCAGCTTACAGTAAAGATGAGAACAGTGCAACTGAGGGGAAAAAGAGGAGAGGGTTGTGGGGGAATAAAAATAATGCACTGGATTAACATGTTGTCCCTTCACGCTCAGAACATGGATGTGAACTCAGTCCAGAATAATCGGGTGAAAGTCTTATCATTCCGACTACTGAATGAGTCCTGTTTGAAACGAGTCTGGGATAATCTCAACCTCCAGTTGAGATTGTATGCGAAGGAAATTGACACTTGACTATGAATTTGAAATCTGACAAGCTGATCCCAACAGGAAAGTGCTAATATTTAGTGTTTGCAGCTGTTTTTCTGAGGTTGGACTGAGTATTGCTTTTAATATGTAGTTTCAACCTAACCTCAATCTGACAGTTTAGCCTTTGGCTGACTGAGAATTAGAGTATTTGAGGACCAGGATCTCAAATTTGAGATTCCGGTCATGATTTACCGAGCAGTAGTGATTTCTGGGCTCCGATTGCTTCGAAGACGGACAACTGAAGCAGCAGCCTCAAAGCACTGGAGAAGTACCATCAGCGGTGGAGAATCAAGATTCTCCAAATCTATTGGCAACAAAGGCTATCCAACAGCAGCATCACTCTCAAGCTGACGTGTCCAGCATTGGAACATTGATCACTCAAAACCAGCTCCCGCAGGACAGGGCATTCAATTCATGTACCTGACCTCAAAGCATCCCTGAAGAGATCACGCATTCTGCCAACTCACAAGAGTCCCTGATTTCTGATCGACCAAAATGACAAAGGTTTATTCAAGAAGGCACTGAACACATCTGGAGACTTTATGGAGAGTATGTAGAAGTCAAGTCAAAGCATCAGAGCGCACTTACCCCCAAATGTCTCATCTGCCCGACCATTCAAGAACCGCCTTCCCCATGTGTCAGGGTCTTCAGGTCATGTATTGGATCCAGCAGCCACCTCCGAACCCATTGAACTGGAGTGAAAGCAAATCATCCGTGATCCCTGAGAGACAACCTATGAAGAAGAAGAATTCGTGATAGGCCACACTACTTGATGCTGATGCTCACCAGGTGCTCAAAAATAGGAAACTGCTCCTTCCTCCAGCTAATTTAGCTGTTAACTAATTGCTCTTGAACTGAGTGAATTGCTCGTCCATTCCAGAGGGCAGTTAGGAGTCAACCATAATGCTGTGGCTCTGGAGTCACATGTAGGCCACACTGGGCACTACAATTCGCCAAAATATTGTAATTATTGCAGGAATTAAGGAATGTATAGACTCAGAGCAACTGTTACTATCCAATTTATTGCTTTTTGAAAAATCAATTTCAGTTTTAACTTGTTATAGAGTATCTTTTGCAGTATTTAACCTAGTAATTAAGGCGTGGATTTTAATTGAAAATTGCATCTAGGTCTGCACTTCAAAAATAACCCATTTGGTGAAGCATTTTGAAATGCTTCAACGTAAGGTATTAAGATTTATGATCCTGTGGAAAAGCAAAAGTGAATAACTGGCAGTGTTCATTGCTAATGGACCCAGCATGATTGCTTGGAGGGACTTGTCGTGACATCAGTTGAAAGTTATTTAATGTGGTTCACATGTGTTCCAGACAATTTGTGATGTAGGATGTTCTGTCTTGCAAACAGATTGTTAGTCCCATCATGCTGAGTTCAAATTGGTTTACGTTTTCACTGATTGGAATTCTGCAGTCTGAGGTTCATAGAATCCCTACAGTGCAGAAGGAGGCCACTCGGCCCATTGAGTCTGCACCGACCACCATCCCACCCAGCCCCTATTCCTGTAGCCCCACATATTTACCCTACTAATCCCCCTGAAGCTAAGGGGCAATTTACCATGGCCAATCAACCTAACGTGCACATCTTTGGACTGTGGGAGGAAACCCACGCAGACGCGAGGAGAATCGTACCCGGTCCCTGGCGTTGTGAGGCAGCAGTGCTAACCACCGTGCCACCCCAGTTAATACTGTTTGCCAAAGAAAAAGACAACATGAAAAGAAAGTGATTGTATGATTTTTGAATGTTGACAATATTTTATGAGGATTAAAGTAAGTGGACAACATTGACCTTCAGTCTTAAATAAAATGCTTTGTTTCTCAAGCTTTCCATTCCTTGAAAGAGATGCATGGTGAATTTTCACTGGATTAGTAATCCGGAGTCCCAGGGTAATGCTCTGGGGACCAAGGTTCAAATCCTGCCATGGTAGATGGTAAAGTTTGTATTCAGTAAAAATTTGGAATTAAAATTCTATTGATAGCCATGTTGTAAAACCCATCTGGTTCATTAATGTCCTTTAGAGAAGAAAATCTGTTGCCCTTACCCAATCTGGCCTACGTGTGACTCCAAATGCACAGCAATGTGGTTGACTCTTCACTGTCCTCTAAAATGGCCTAACATGTCATTAAGTTTGAGGGCAATTAGGGCTGGGTAATACTGGCCCAGCCACATCCAGCCCAAATCCCATAAAAGATTATTTTCAAGAAGTGACTTTCTCCCAGACTTCTGCCTCAATGATTGTAGAGTCATGAGTCATACAGCAGAGAAAGAGGCCCTTTGGCCCATTGTGTTTCACAGGCCATCAAACACCTATCTATTCTAATCCCATTTTCCAGCAGTTGGTGGGCGGCACGGTAGCACAGTGGTTAGCACTGCTGCTTCACAGCTCCAGGGTCCCGGGTTCGATTCCCGGCTCGGGTCACTGTCTGTGTGGAGTTTGCACATTCTCCTCGTGTCTGCATGGGTTTCCTCCGGGTGCTCCGGTTTCCTCCCACAGTCCAAAGATGTGCGGGTTAGGTTGATTGGCCAGGTTAAAAAAAAAAATTAAAAAAATTGCCCCTTAGAGTCCTGAGATGTGTAGGTTAGAGGGATTAGTGGGTAAATATGTGGGGGTAGGGCCTGGGTGGGATTGTGGTCGGTGCAGACTCGATGGGCCAAATGGCCTCCTTCTGCACTGTAGGGTTTCTATGATATGCTATGGCATTTCAAGTGCTCATCGAAATGCTTCTTTTATGTTGCAAGGGTTCCAGCCTCTACCACCCTTTCAGACAAAGTTCCAGATTCCCACTATCCTCTGGGTGAAAATGTTCATCCTCAAATTCCCTCTGACTCTCTTACCCCCCTACCCTTGAATTTATGCCCCCTTATTATTTATCCCTCTATTCAGGGGAAAGGCTTCTTCCTATCTACCGTCTCTATGTCAGTCATAATTTTGTATACCTCAATCAGGTCCTCCTTGGCCTTCTCTGCTCCAAGGAAAATAACCCAGCCTAACCAGCCTCCCTTCCTAGCTGAAACACTCCAGCCCAGGCAACATCCTGGTGAATCTTCTCTGCACCCTTTCTGGTGCAATCCCATCCTTCCTATAGTGTGGCGATCAGAACTGCCCACAGTACTCTAGTTGTGACCTAACGAGCATTTTACAGAGCTCCATCATAACCTCTCTGTTCTTGTATTCTTTACCTTGGCTAATAAAGGCAAGTTATCCATATTCCTTAACCACCTTATTTACCTGTCCTGCTGCCTTCAGGGATCTTTGGACATGCACCTCAAGATCCCTCTGAACTTCTATACTTTCTAGTGTCCTGCAGTCCATTGTGTATTCCCTTGCCTTGTTAAATATTCTCAAAATGTATTACCTCACACTTTTCAGGGTTAAACTCCATTTGCCACAGTTCTGCCCCTTTGACCAGCAAGTGTATATCATTCTGTACTCTAAAGCTTTCCTCCTCACTGTTTACCAAACCACCAATTTTCATGTCATCTGCAGACTTACCGATCATACCCCCCTACATTCACATCTAGATCATTAATGTACACACAAACAGCAAGGGACCCAGCACCAGTCCCTATGGTACACCACGAGACACAGGTTTCCTGTCACAAAAACAACCTTCATTAGTCCTGCCACTAGCCAATTTTGGATCCAATTAGCCAAATTGCTCTGGACACCATGGGCTCTTACTGTTTTGATCAGTTGCCCATGTGGTGCAGACTTAATGGGTCTCTACTATATGACTCTCTGATCTTGTCAAAATCCTTACTGAAGTCCACGTAGACTACATAGCTGCACTGCTCTCATCTACATACCAACTAGCCACCTCCTTGAAAAATTCAATCAAAATTATTAGATAGAATCTCCCCCTGACAAAGCCATGCTGTCTATTCTTGATTAATTCTGTCCCTCAGAACTTTTCCAATAATTTCCCTACCGCTGATATTAGACTCACTGACCTGTAATTACCTGTTTGTTTTTTTCCCCCCTCCTTCCCTTCTTGAATAAAGGTATCACTTTAGCTGTCCTCCAGTCTTTTAGCACCTTTCCTGTGGCCAGAGAGGATTTGAAAATTGGCGTCAGAGGCCCTGCAATCCTCCTACAATGCCTCCTACAGCAGCTTTGGATGCATCTCATCTGGGCCTGCGGATTTATTCCCTTTCAAGCCTGTTAAATTGGCTAAAACCAGCTTCCTCTCAATGCTCCTCTGTTCAATTATTATCACAGTCCTCTCCCTGCTTTCTATACCAGTGTCATCCTTCTCCATAGCAAACACAGATGCAAAAACCTCATTCACTACCTCACCTACATCTTTTAGCTCCACACACACACACACGCACATTGTCATTTTGGTCCCTAAGGGCCCTGAAAAGCTCCTCGAGCAAGCTCCTGGAAAGTGCCAGCCAACACAAGGAATGCCTTGCGCTTTCACTGAGAAAATAGCTTAGCTCTATTCAACATTCAAAGAATAGCCAAGATTTTGTTGCTTTATGTTAAAAACCCATGTACCATTCCTCAAGAATTATCAACAAACAGTAGCTATTTCTTCACTGCTTCCATTGTGGCACCACCAAATTTGGCCATGCAAATGGGAAATCTTATTTTCTCTTATCTGTTGATTCACAAGTTGAAACACAATTAAACAACATGATACTGTTTTAGATAGTGTTAAGGTAGCTCTCCTTTAGAAGACCTTGCAATGAATCACCATTCTAACAGCGTATTAGCGATTCACACTTGAATGTCTATCAGGAAATTAATTGTGCTCTGAAATCCAGAGGTGATTATTCTGTAGATGGACTTTGCTCTCGAACACAATGCTTTTCAAAACTGTGGCCTTGGTATCTTTTGCATCCACCTAAGGGGGCAAATAGAGTCTCAGTGCAATGTCTGATAAAGATAGTGTTGTGTCAGGTGCGGCTTCACAGACGCCTTTTCTTGCCTGATATAACAGCACTCGGTGCAATTTCAAAGAGCTGGCGAGGATCACACAGCCAGCTGGAGGGGTTTAAAGTTAAAGTTTATTTATTAGTCACAAGTAAGGCTTACATTAACACTGCAATGAAGTTACTTGGCCTAAACGCACCAGTAAAGCCAGGATTTTGAGATCTTTAAAAAGGGTGCCCCAATCTCAGAGTTAAATTTGAGATCTCGTTTAATTCCCTTAATTCTGTGATCAATTATATTATTCTGCATTGCCTGTATGGGGCATAATAATCAGCGGTCTCAGCCGCTCCCAGCTTTGGGCCTGTGATAAACTTGTTTTCAAGCTGCTAACTTAATCTGTTAAAGTGATCAGGCCCTTTGTCCTCTGCTAATTTAATCAATTGTGAGTGGGGCGGCACGGTAGCACAGTGGTTAGCACTGCTGCTTCACAGCTCCAGGGTCCCGGGTTCGATTCCCGGCTCGGGTCACTGTCTGTGTGGAGTTTGCACATTCTCCTCGTGTCTGCGTGGGTTTCCTCCGGGTGCTCCGGTTTCCTCCCACAGTCCAAAGATGTGCGGGTTAGGTTGATTGGCCAGGTTAAAAATTGCCCCTTAGAGTCCTGGGATGCATAGGTTAGAGGGATTAGCGGGTAAATATGTGGGGTGGGATTGTGGTCGGTGCAGACTCGATGGGCCGAATGGCCTCCTTCTGCACTGTAGGGTTTCTATGATTTCTTCTATGATCTATAACCAAGACCTTTGCTGACTTAATCATGCACGAAAAACGTATATCCCAAATGTCCTTTTTGCTTATTTTCAACTTACCCCATTCCTTGCCATGTCCCAACACATAGGTGCTCATTTTCCTTTTTGAAGTGAAGGGAATTGATGGTGTTTAAGGGAAAGGATAGAAGTTGTAATCTTGCTGGAGCTTCTATTGCAATCTTTGCTCCACTTCCTTTCCAAGTGTTTGTGTACAAGTTATAATGTTGGGTGGCCAAATTTCTGTTTTGTAATAGACAGTCACTTGAAAAATGTAGTCAGTCTTGAATACAGTTGACACTACACAAATTAAGGAGTACCGTGCTTAATTTATGAAGTGTTAATTTGTCAATTTAGCAAATCATTATCAACCTTGCGTGATCCTAACAGACTGTAAAATGGCTGCCCGTTTCTGCAGAAGCCTGCTAATTAACACTGTGTAATAATATCTCTGCATTTGCCTGAATATACATATTAGTTTATATAATACAATCTATTCAGTCTGCATTGAAACCAGCAATACACTTGAAATATTTTTTATTTGCTTACACAGAACATCAGCTGTTGCCTTCTCTGGATGATATTTGATTTGCTTTTGCCTAGAATATTGCAGTATTTCAGACATCTGTTACACCATTGCAGAGTGTAGTTCAGTATTTTGACA
The DNA here is from genome assembly GCF_964213995.1 of Mustelus asterias. Taxonomy (NCBI): domain Eukaryota; kingdom Metazoa; phylum Chordata; class Chondrichthyes; order Carcharhiniformes; family Triakidae; genus Mustelus; species Mustelus asterias. The sequence continues at coordinate 13,265,886 of NC_135825.1, read as the reverse complement.
TAATTAGAGATGTTCTTTATATAATTTACTAAAAATATAGCATCTGTGAGAACATCCTGTTAACATTTTCATTTATAGATTCTTGTTCATATTTTGTAATGGAACCTAGATATTTTAAAATATATTGGGCTGTTATTATACCCCTCCTTAAACATCCTCTCCCCTCCTTCACCAGGGTGGAGACAATATAGCACCACCACTGGAAACCATCCCTTCAGTCCCCTAGCTCTATGCTGTGGTGTTCCCTCCCTAAATCTCACTACCTCTCCCCCTTCCTCTTCTCCTTTTTCTAAGGCACCAACCTTCTCTCAGTAGTGACACACACTCTTCTGATTCAGAAGATAGTGGATTCAGGCCCGGTCAAATGACTTCAGCACTTGGGCTAAACTGACACTTCAGTGCAGTACATAGGGTGTCCCGCATTATTCAAAGTTCTGTCTTTTGGATAAGATGCTAATCCATGACCCTGTCAAATCCCTCAATAGGATTTAAAAGATCATGTGGTTGAAGTATTTTTGGAACCACCTAAGAAGCCTCCAATATAGAGGGAGCATTGTGGAAATTAAACAAATATGCTTACAGATTGAATGATGTGTCAAGAGTATGGTATTTTTCCTTGAGGTCGATCTTGTTGAAAGTGGGTTGTTTTCCGTTAAAGGCAGACCCTTGTGATGTTCTGTTAGTATAACAAGGAGAGACCAGCAGGAATTTTTATTATGAATAGGGACCTTTTTTTTTGTGGAGAAGTTTGGTATCATTTGAACAGTGGGTGATTGATAAAATCAAGGTTGGAAGCCATGTATCGGGAGTTTTAAATACTTAGGTTTAAATATTAAGCAGAACAAGTCAGGAGTGACATTGAACCAACAATTCTATCTAGAAAATATTAGTTGCATTCCAATAAATCGGATCAGATCTCCTCAAAAAGAGGAGCCAGCATCCAAGGAAGAAACCAATCAATTGAGAAGTTTAATAGGGCAGTTGAACTGGTTAAGTACTCAGATTATAACATTTTGGAGCATGCCATGGTAGAGGAAGTTTTGAGAGCAAACAAAACATTAAAGAAATTTAACTTGGGAGAAATGCACGGTCAAGTTCCCAGCTCTGGGTGAACCTGATGATATGAGATTAATAACCTCCTCTAGATAAATTTTCACACATTGCAGTGTCGTCATATTTTTTGGTAGGAAACAATGATAAATGTTGCCCTTTGGGTTGGGCGGCCAAGAAAATTAAGAGTAGTGAAAAGCATTTTAGCTGCAGAAACCCTTGAATTGGTTGTACAAGATGAGAAAAGTCTGAACCTAGAGTGCTATGTTGATGACCAGCCCCTTCGGGATAATCTCCATTCAACAACATGTGTCACTGAATAAAGGCTAAGAATAGACCCAGGTCGCATAAGAGAATTGTGAGAGAGAAGGGAGATTTCTAATATACGATGGAAAAGAAATGCCTGCTCCAAGAAATTGTTGAATATATTTGAAGAGGATTGTCTTGTGTTATAACAAAAAAAATGGAAAATTAATCTTTGCTTCATAATTGTGTATATAAATTTGGTAAAGAGAATTGTGTTATCTATAATGTTAAAGCACATAATTTTGTTTCCGTTTGTTTGAATTGTAAAATGCATTCTTGAATTTTTTTCTAAACCTTTAATTTAATTTAAAAGAAAGAGAAGGGAATCTGTCAATGTATCAGTAAGTGCATGCTTTGGGAATTTGCATTTTTGTCTAGTTACCTTGTAAGAGACAGGTGATGGTAATTGGTTCAGCCTCCAAAAGAGTGTAAATAGACTCAGCTAGAGCAATTGCGGTGGGGATTTTATATGGAGTTTGCATCTCTGTTAAGTTGGATGCACAATAAACTTGCTGAAGGTAAAACACAAGCTGCTTATTGGCCCTGGTAAATTGCCCCATAGTGTCAAGGGGAATAGCAGGGTAAATATGTGAGGTTAAGGGGATAGGGCCTGGATGGGACTGTGGCCGGTACAGACCCAATGGGCTGAATAGCCTCCTTCTGCACTGTACGGATTCAATGATTCACCTTTTGGTAATAACTGGTCAAAGATTGAGACTGACAAGTGCATCTTTCCAACCTTCTATTTCTCTTCTAACATTTCCCCAGTAAACATAGTACTACCAGTATAGCATTACCTGTTAGAAAAGATACCTCATCGTTACATTGGTAATTATTAAACAACTCTCCCATTTCAAAAAGTCAGCATACTTTTATTTTAATACATTAAAACATGTTTTAGCCAATCATTTTGCAGGTCTGTGAATAGAAAAATAACAGAAAACGCTGGATCTGGGGTTGCATTACCAAGACGAGAAAATTTTATATAAATTATTTCAGCAGCTAAAAATGTATCATTGACCTCAGAAGATGATATTATGAACAGAAGCTAATTACATCACTGCAAATCCCCATGTTTGACAAAAAAATTATCAATCATCAACATTAAACCCATCCTCCTCTTTCCACAAATGCTATCTTTGATAGATAAGTTCCCCATGTCTGTTCACCGCTTGCTGAAAAACATTGCTTCACCCTTGCTTGAAAGTTAATGTTGGGCATAACAACAGCAGATGAGTTTCAATAGTTGCCTATGTTACAGCAGTTGGAGCGACAACAGTGTCATTGCTTCTACGTTTGTTGAGCTAGTGGGCATTTGCACTGCTGGAGTTGCAATACCAATAGCGAATGATGATTTTCCTAGAGCCACACAGAAAAATCTTTGCCACCAGCAAGTCCAACCCCTACATGTAACCCCTTTTTCTTCAAAACTGCAAGTACAGAGAACTGGATAACATCATTAATGTTTTATGAAGCAACTGCTGGGTTCTGAAAATGTTAGATTAGACGGCTTAAATGGTTATATCAATACTCCTTTTTCCTGTGATTGGAGCGAAGCTGTGCCTTTGCTTTGACAATTGTACATGTGCAGCAATCAGCTGCCATCACATTGATCAATAATCTGGCTAAAATTTACAATTATCCACACTTTTTCTTCCTCGTCTCTTCAGTCTACCACAGGTCTACAATCATCAGTATTAGCTGTTCGCATTGAGTGAGCAGGTCACATGCCACAATGAGCATGCATCACAAGACTAAATTCCATAAATCCCAATTGTTCCAGTTTATTTGGAGAACTTCCTTGTAATTGTGACTTCCTCAATTCAATTTTTTGGAATCGTGACATCTTCGGGTTTTAAGTTGGCTGTGATTGCAATTCTTAAAGAGTTGGCGCAGCAGTACTTTGTTCATTTAGCTCTGGAATCTGGGTTCAAGTCCAGTGCAGATTGGTGGAATGAAGATGTCTTCACTACTGCTTACGTAGAGGTAAGTAATGGCCCCATTTGTTGCAGGCAGAACAAAACTGCAGTAAATTGGCAGTGTCACCTAGATCATAAAGATCGCTAGTTTTGGAAATAGAAATGTCACCCAGAATTGTTGGGGGGGGGTTGGGGGGCTAGTGGTTAGGAGTGTAGTTCTCTTTCACGTCTGCTTTTAGCCATTGAAAGTTAATGTTGGGCATAACAACAGCAGGTGAGTTTCAATAGTTGCCTATGTTACAGCAGTTGGAGCTACAACAGTGTCATTGTTTCTATGTTTGTTGAGCTAGTGGGCATTTGCACTGCTGGAGATACAATACCAATAGTGAATGATAATTTTCTTAGAGCCATACAGAAAAATCTTTGCCACCAGCAGAATAGGGAGGTTTGATCTACAGCTGGCTGTGCTTGAAGGACAAAGTTGGTAATATGTCCTATTCCCCACCTTGGGCACATTGAATGAATTTTATTCATGGTTTAAATGTACACTTCATTTTTGCTGAGAGAAGCACGAACTTTGTTTGTCTTCCCAACTCTGTTTTGTAGCTCTAAACTCTACAACTTGCCCATTTTATCCACTGAAAGTCAATAGCCTTGCCAATTGGGAGCCAAACTGAAGGATCCCGTGCATTAATATTCTACAGGACAGTCTATCAATGAAGCATGTGCTGAAAATTGTTTGTTTACAAGTTGAATATCTGTAATCTAAAGATCATTTCTTTGTATGAACGGTCCACTGGAAATGTTCCCTTTCATCTTCTCACGGCTGATTCAATAACATAAAAACTGTCTGGATAAGATGAAAGCTACTCAGAGTGTGGTACAATTCCATGATGCTGTACTGACAGGCTGCTGCTTAGTAACCAGATAAAATAGTTTGAAGTGCACGACCATTAAAGCCAAAATCTTTACTGAAGAATAGATTAAAAAACATCAGTTGTCCATTACTGATGATGGGTTGCAGATAACTGCAGTGGAAAGAGTTCTATTCTTGCACAAGAGATTTACAAGACTGACTTAATTACTTACTTGCATTTCTCCTACGTAACCTATTACATAGTCAATAATTATTGTACTGTTATGCTTTTGTTATTATTCACACTATTCCAAACCAACTAATATCTTTATTTCCAACAATATCATCGCTGTTCATCCTTTTTACTTCCTACCCTTTTCTTATTCCTTTCTTTATTCTTTGAAACCTGGCCTGCCCATATTTCTTTTCTGTGCATACTCTTACCACTAGCAACTACCAATGAATTCTAGTAACGGATCCATTCAACTTTATAACTTACCACTCATTGTATTAAGTATTCATGGATTCTATTCTACTATATCACTCTTGCCCTATTCATCAGTGATTTACCATGAGTGATGCCACAAGCAGCCTACTCATCCTAAAAGATGAAACGTTTTGCAGTGAAGATACTCATTTCCTTTGAGCGTTTGACATGACGTTCAGAAGTTAGAACAGGAGGAGGTCCATGAGTATGTCAGAATATCCAAAGGTCTTGACAGTTTTTATTAGCAGTCTTGACAAGGAGTAGATTGAAAACCGCTCCTCTTAACTAAAATAAAACAAACATTTTGTGGAGTTGCTCATGCAAGGACCATTGAAAACTGTATGATGTCAACCTGAGATTATTAAAGGTCCAGTAATGCATTGATTTTCAATGGGCCATAAAATTATAACCAGCTGTCAGTTCAATAGAGTTTGCAGTCTGAGCCCTATGTACAGCTGGAGAGCGCGTCAGCTTATTTCTGATATGGATGTGCTGGAAAAATCGCACAATTGCAGGACATTCGTTTAATTTCTTGAATTTGTTTAGTTCATTGGGCGTGCTTGACACACACACTTAAAGTAAGATTTTTAGGAAGCACCTGTTCAGTATAAAATATTAAAATTCCAGGTGAACCGCACTTGTTATAGAGTCAGAGAGTTTTACAGCGCAGAAAGAAGCCCTTTGGCCCATCATGTCTGTGCCGGCCAACAAACACCTATCTATTCTAATCCCATTTTCCAGCGCTTAGTCCATAGCCTTGTGTGCAGTGGTGTTTCAAGTGCTCATCTGAAATGTGAGGATTCCTGCCTCTTTCAGGCAGTGAGTTCCAGATTCCCACCACCCTCTGGATGAAAATTTTTTTCCTCAAATCTCCTTCAAGACCCCTTAAGTCTACACCCCCTGGTTATTGACCCCTCTACTAAGGGGAAAAGATTCTTCCTGTCTACCCTATCTATATCCCTCATAATTTTGTATACCTTGATAACGTATTCGTACATTTTGAGGGAAGTACTGCAATTCTGTTATTTGCAAACATTAGGAATGTTTAATTGTATTTCACAGATGTCTCTGATGTCTCAAACCATTCTAAAGCACAGTCTGGTTTATTTTATTTGCTGCTCCACTCCAATCCCTGCATGAAAAATTATCCTTGGTGCATGCTCATGGATGGATAAGTTATTCCTAGGCATCACTAACAGTGCAAATGTGAAATTTTCTGAAGGGTCTGTGTAAGAGCAGCCCAGCAATAATGTCAGGTTTCTTCTCGTAGTGGAACAGCCAATCTTGTAATGTCGTACTATACCATGACACTCCATATTGCTGCTCCAATGTTTTGTATTCAGTGACAGCATTGGTAGAGAGCTGGCAACAGGTCACTTGCCAGCTATCTGGTCACATGTATGTATGCCATGGTCATATGACATGTATAATAATTACTGCAAGTACAATCACTCAGTCATTATTTCACATTAATCTTTGCTAACTGGGGTGTTCGGAATGGGTGTTAGCAATTTGATTTGATTTATTATTGTCACATGTATTAGCATACAGTGAAAAGTATTGTTTCTTGCGCGCTGTACAGACAAAACATATTGTTCATAGAGAAGGAAACGAGAGAGTGCAGAATGTAGTGTTACAGTCATAGCTAGGGTGTAGAGAAAGATCAACTTAATGCAAGAAGCAATACAGCAGCAGGGAAGAAGCTGTTCTTGAGTCGGTTGGTACGTGACCTCAGACTTTTGTACCTTTCTCCCGAAGGAAGAAGGTGGAAGGGAAAATGTCCGGGGTGCGTGGAGTCCTTAATTATGCTGGCTGCTTTGCCGAGGCAGCGGGAAGTGTAGACCGAGTCAATGGATGGGAGGCTGGTTTGCGTGATGGATTGGGCTACATTCATGACCTTTTGTAGTTCCTTGCAGTCTTGAGCAGAGCAGGAGCCATACCAAGCTATGATACAACCAGAAAGAATGTTTTCTATGGTGCATCTGTAAACGTTGGTGAGAGTCGCAGCTGACATGCCAAATTTCCTTAATCTTCTGAGAAAGTAGAGGCGTTGGTAACTCTAGTGTCGGCATGGGGGGACCAGGACAGGTTGTTGATGATCTGGACACCTAAAAACTTGTAAAAGCAATGTAACTTTCTTTAGTTATTTGTAGAAATTGTACAGAAAGTTGATTTTGGTTTCAGTACTTTGGATGTATTGTGTATCAAACAGGTTAAAAGTAACTTCTTCAGATACATTTAATGAAAAAAATCATTCAGAGAATTAACACAGTTGATTTCAGGAAATTAATTTTAAATAATTCTGTGAGCAATGCCACACAAGATTCACTGTTTTTTATAATTTGCTATAGATATGAAATTTATAAGATTATGTTTTGGGACTGACTCGTTAATTTACGATAAAATGGAGGAATGAAGGTCATAGAATAGAATCGAATCCCTACAGTGCAGAAAGAAGCCATTTTGGCCCATCGAGCCTGCACCCGACAACAATCCGAGCCAGGCCCTATCTCCATAACCCCATGTATTTACCCTGCTAATTCCCCTGACACTAAGGGGGCAATTTACCATGGCCAATCAACCTAACCCGCACATCTTCGGACTGTGGGAGGAAACCGGAGTGCTCGGAGGAAACCCACACAGACACGGGGAGAACATGTAAACTCCATTTGACCTGTTCTCAATTCTGGCTGACGACAAGGTTGGGTTGGCTTGGTTGTTAAAGGGGGCCTCGGTTGTCTTACTATAAAGAAGGTGTGAGATGATCAAACCTGTAAACAATGACCAGAGCAGCAGTGCTGACAGTGGATAGACTATTGGGAAGGTGATAGGAATGTCTGATTTTATGAGTGGTTATACTTTAAATGATCTATTTAATTACAAGATTAGTTATTAACTAATAATAGCTGATCTTGTAATTAAATAGATCATTAAATGATCTTTAAATCTTTATAAACGATCTATTTAATTACAAGATGGAATGGAGGGGGGGAGGGGCTGTAAAACTCTATGTGCGGGATTTTATGGCCTCCCTCATCTTGAAACTGAAAAATCCCACCAGAGGTCAACAGACTTTTCCATGGTCTACCCCGTGCACGCTCTGATTCCTGGGGTGGGCGTGACGAAAAAATTCCAGCCCATGAATCTATAACAAATGTGGGTCACCTGGAATTTTAGTATTTAATACTACACAGATGCTTCCTAAAAATGGAGGATAGCTAATTATCATTTCTACTTGGATACAAGGTCCAGGTGATTCATGTTGCTATGGAGATGGGCTTTATGAATGGAAGAATCCATAGCAAGCCATTGTTGTATTGGCTTACAATTTCTTTAAATATCATTAGACCTTGCAGGTTAAGTCTGCATTGATCTGAGAGAGAGCTGAGAGTTAGAGGCCGCCAATCTTTATTGTTCACCATGCAGAACACAGGGGGGAGCTTGTGCTTGGATGAAAAAGACCAAGTTCAAAAGGATTGAAATAAAAGATTTGCCTAGCCTTGGCTCGAGAGTGGAATCTTCAAGAGTAACTCACACTGTGGAAATCACTTCAGAGATTATAAGTTGTCCAGCTGGAAAAGGTAAAAGTAACCAAGACGTTGGGAGTGGAGCATAGCTTTGGAGAATACCCCTTGAGAAACATCGAAATGTAGAAAATAGCAGGAGGAGGCCATTTCGCCGTTTGAACCTGCTCCGCCATTCATTATTATCATGACTGATCATCCACCTCAATAGCCTGATCCCACCTCCACCCCGTCCCAATATCTTTTGATCCTCTTTGCCCCCCCCCCCCCCCCCCCGCCCCCGCTCCTCAAGTCTTAACATATGTTTTGGCCTCAACTACTTTCTGTGGTAGTGAATACCACAGGCTTACCACTCTCTGGGTGAAGAAATTTCTCATCTCTGACCTAAACCCTTTATCATCAGACTGTGATCCCTGGTTCTGGACACTCCCACCATCAGGAACATCCTCCTTGAATCTATGCTGTCTAATTCTGTTACACTTTTAATATGTTTCTACGAGAATCTGCCCCCCGCCCCTTCATTCTTCTGGACTCCAGCGAATACAATCCTAACCAATCAATTTCTCCCCATACGTCAGTCCTGCCATCCCAGGAATCAGTCCGGTAGACCTTCTCTGCAGTCCCTGTAGAGCAAGAACGTCCTCCTCAGAGAGGGAGACCAAAACTGCACACAGTATTCCGGGTCTGGCCTTACCAAGGCCCTGTATAATTGCAGCAAGACATCCCTGCTCATACACTTGAATCCTCTAACTGTGAATGCCAACGTACCATTTGCCTTTTTTACTACCTGCTGCACCTGCGTGTTTATCTTCAGTGTCTGGTGTACGAGGTCACCCAGGTCTCATTGTGCATTCCCCTCTCTCAATTTATAATCATTGACCCTTCAGGGAAAGAAATTGTCCATTTCTACCTGGTCTGGCGTACATGTAACTCCAGATCCACAGCAATGTGGTTGACTCTTAAATGCTCTCTGAAATGGCCTGGCAAGCCACTGAGTTTAAGGAAGCTGGCCTTGTCAGCAACACCCCCATCGCATGAAATAATAAACTTTTAACAATTGTGCAACAACAATGAGTAAAGAGTTAAAAGTGTGTGTGTTAGTGTGTACGTGTGTGGTTTCTACCTCATCTGTTCAAATTCCAACATATAATCAAGGAGACACAGTGTGGGTGGTGTGTGTGTGTGTCGTTTCTACCTCATCTGTTCAAATTCCAACATATAATCAAGGAGCCACATTTTCCAGATCCCCCAGCAGCAGTTTGGAGGGCTGCCTGTTACATTTTTGGGGAACTCTGCCCATTTCACCCATCCCAGTGCTGGCTGAGAGGTCTTCCGGAGCTCCCAAAAGAGGGTGAGGAGAAAAGTAGTGATCGAGTACCTTCTGAATTCTGGAATTTCCTCTCTCAACATCTCTCTCCTTTAAAACATTTCTTATCCCTCAATCAACATCACAAAAAATGATCACCTGGAGATTGTTAAAGTGCTGTTTGGTTTGTGGGAGTTTGCCGTGTGCAAATTAGTATCCATGTTTCCTACACCAGTGACTACACTTCTAAAGTACTTCAATGGCTGTAAAGCGCTTTGGGAGATCTGGTGGTTGTGAAAGGTGTGTTTGTAGATGAAACTTCTTTTAGTACACTGAAATACGAGGCTAAATTGTGCTTTAGCCCTATTATTGTCAGAGGCCAGAATTCTACAAGTTAGTCAAGCTGACATTTTGGATTAATCATCTATGGTATGGAACTGGTCTACATATTATGGCAGTCATTTTTTATGATGTGGAAATCGCAGATTTCCACTCCATCTGATGAAGGAGCAGCGCTCCGAAAGCTAGTGGCGTTTGCTACCAAATAAACCTGTTGGACTTTAACCTGGTGTTGTTAGACTCCTTACTGAGTCATTTTTTATACAGAGAATGATTCTTTCCTACTTCCATTGTTGTCCAGGAATTGGGTGACACCAATAGACTACAGAGAGAAAATGGGATAAATTAATAATTCTATGCTAAATAAAAATAATGATATTACAGTGCCTGATCTTGGTGTTGAATCACGCATAAGGAAGCATCAGGGATGATTGAGTGGTTTGTGTTCAAATTGACAATATGGCAATGATGCAGTGCAGTTGAAAATACGACTAATTGTGCCAAATGATGGTCAACTGAATTTAACAGAAAAACAAGAAAGCAAATTTGACTAAACATCTGAAAATCAAAAGAAGAGAATAAAAATCACGTATTTCTCCAAAAGGTCAAAAGGTGCATTGGATAGCTAGGCTACAACATGCATGTAAAGGTGTATGTATGTTGGCACAGCAACCCAAACTCCTTGAGGGGCCACATGGCTCAGTTGGCTGAGCATCCATTTATGAATTAGATTGGCTCCGCTTCTCGGCCTTTTGGCTAAGATCAAGTGTAGTATTGACATGCTGTGCTTGGTTGAAGTTATTAGGTTACATTTTAGCTTCATTTGAAGCAATTTTTAAAAGTGGCATCTCGGCCTTTTGGCTAAGGTGCAAATGAGATCAAGCCCCGGAGGAGGAGCTATGCCTACTCCAATCAGCTTGAATCATGTAGATCAAGCCCAAGACAGGAGGTGAGAGCCCTGTCTTGTCAGCTTGGATCGGGAATGTCTCAACTGGTTGAGGCTCTGAATTGGACTTGATTTGATTGAATTGGAATAAAAATACACAAAAAAAAATTGGTACCAACAACACAGGGTTTGATCTCCATTCTGGCTGGGTTGATTTGAAACTTGCCTCCTTGCCCTACCTATGGTGGAGGTCGTGGCACTGTGGATTGGACCTGCCATTGCGCAGAGAACTCAAGAAGATTATTTCTCCCTGATGTGCATATTTAGGACTGTAGTCTCAGAAACCAGAGCAGAAACATTTTGAAGTGATGAAACAGATCCAAACTTGTACTACCATTTACCTCATCAATAACATTCCCCAAGAAGAACCCACACTCAGATTGAGTGTAGTCTTTACCCTATCACCTACAGTTCACTGCAAATTTTAGTCACCGGTCAATCCAGCACAATATTTCCACACTAGTCTCTGCTAACTAGGAACCTGGTGGTGCTACTTTGTTCTACAGTTGTTATGAACCCCATAGAGACCAAAAGGTATCTGAATTTCTAATGACCGAGTAAAATGATCATATGGAAAAAATTCAAGTTTTAAGATTTTAACTGTTACAATAAACGAAAAGCAACATTGATTTACAGTAGAAATGTATCCACTAAGCTACAGAAGAGTTTCCCCATTTAACTTATCCAAAACTCCCCCTCTAAGGTTTACTTCACTTTGTCCCTTAGAAGGGAAATTAGAGATGGAAATTAGATTCAAGGGAGAGGCATACAAATGGGCCAAGAAAAGCAACAGACCTGAGGGTAAGGAGCAGTTTAGAATTCAGCAAAGGAGGACCACGGGACTGATTAAGAATGGGAAAATAGAGTATGAGAGTAAGTTTGCATGGAACATAAACTGACTGCAAAGGTCTCAACAGGTTATGTGAGGAGAAAAAGATTGATGAAGACAAATGTAGGTCCCTGACGATCAGAAACAGGGGAATTTATAAATGCGAACAAAGAAATGGCTGACCAACTGAATACATACTTTGGTTCTGTCTTCACAAATGAGATATCAGAAATGTTGGTGAACACAGGGTCTAGTGAGAGGGAAGAAGTGAAGGAGATCAGTATTAGTAGAGAAATGGTGTTGGGGAAACTGATGGGATTGAAGGCTGATAAATCTCCATGGTCTGATCATCTACATCCCAGAGTAATTAAGGAAGTGGTCCGAGAAATAGTGGATGCATTGGTGGTCAGCTTCCAAGATTCTATAGACTCTGGAACAGTTCCTACAGATTGGAGGCTAGCTAATGTATCATCACTATTTAAAAAGGGAGGTGGAGAGAAAACAGGGAATTGTAGATCAGTAAGCCTGACGTTGGTAGTGGGGAAAATTCAAGAATCCATTATCAAAGATTTTATGGCAAAACACTTGGAAAACAGTGGCATGATTGGACAGTCAGCATGGATTTATAAAAGGAAAATGTTGCTTGACAGATCTACTGGAATTCTTCAAGGATGTAACCAGTAGAGTTGATGAGGGGGAGATAGTGGATGTGGTTTATTTGGACTTTCAGAAGGCTTTTGACAAAGTCCCACTTAAGTGATTAGCGTGTAAAATTAAAGCGTATGGGATTGGGGGTAGTGTACTGAAATCTGGTAGAAAACTGGTTGGCAGACAGGAAACAAAAGAGTAGAAATAAACGGGTCTTTTTCCAAATGGCAGGCGGTGACTAATGTTGTACCGCAGGGATTATTTCTGGGACCCCAGCTATTCACTATTATTGATTTAGATGAGGGAATTAAATGTAATATCTCCAAATTTGCAGATGACACAAAACTCCGTGGCAGGGTGAGCTGTGAAAAGGATGCAGTGATCCTCCATGTGATTTGAACTAGTTCAGTTTGTAGCAGCTGCAGTATAATTTGGATAAATGTGAGGCTGAAACATTGTTTTCAATAAGGCATTAGATATAGCTCTTGGGGTGAAACAAATCAAAGGGTATGGGGAGGGGTTGGGTGGTGGCTCAGGCTATTGAATCGGATGATCAGCCATGATCATAATGAAAAGCAGACTTGAAGGGCCAAATGGACTACTTCTCCTATTTTCTATGTTTCCACTAATTTATTTCATAAAAGTTTCACCGGCTGCCGTGGTAGGATTTAAATGCATGTCTCCAGAACTAAGGATTACTAGTGTGATGTTACCACTATGCCGCCATGTTACTTGATGTTTGTTTTTATATATCTATAAGCTATTGTTACTTTTTACAATTTGATGTGTAGGATACTAACCTATAGACATGATTCTGAATTGCATTTTGGTCGATTCTCCCCGAGGACAAATTTCTGATTTTACAGTTTGTATTACCAAGCTCAACAACAGTGATAACCATGGACTTCTGTCATAGTATTTTGCAGAGAACCATTTTAATGAAACATCAACATTGATAAGTAAAAGTCTAGTTCCCAGGGCCAGTTATGTTGGGAGTTTGATGGTTCCAAAGTTCCCAGAAAACGTCAGTGATTTATTTTGGGTTTTTATCAGCTACCCTTATTCCCTGATCTGAAATATTTTTCCACCAGAATAAAATATTTTTCACACTAACATTGCAGTGCTAAAATTTGCCTGAACAACCAAACAGCAATGTGTTGTTTTCGGTGTAACAATGTTGCAGGATTTTACACCACCTCATTCAAATATTTCATAAGCCTACTTTTTTGTCAAATAACCGTAGGTGATTTTATTAATTTTGTTAATGTGCAATGTTACACATTTATATATTGGTGTGGTTGCATATTTTGGCTAAATGGTATTTTTAAGCGTGAACATTGACATTAGTTTCCCTATAGCTAATTTTATATAATAGGGTATTATCAGGATTAGGATGTATTGGAGGCAGCCATAGAACGGATAATTGCATCCTTTCAGAAAAATACTTCTAAGGGCCAGTGAAGGTTCCATTGTTCAGCATACCAAGACTATTCTATTTATCCCACTACCAAAAACAGGTTGCAATATACAGTATGCAGAGTATTAACTCTTATTTCTGTGCAGATAGGCAGCTACTATCTGGAATATTTTCACAGGAAAATTAATCAGACACTCCATACAACTGTGAAAGGAAATGAGCCAAAAATAAAACTTTGTTTGTTGGGTTGAAAACAGAACTTGTAGAGTTCCATAGATCTATTTTCTTTAACTTCCTAACTGTGTTGAGTTTGAATGTGGGTGAAATGTGCTTCGAGCTCCATATTCCACCTAGCTTTTTAAAAGTCATCATTTTTCCAGATGGGTTAAACCCATGAATAGCTAAAGCATGCAGACAAGAAAGTTACAGGTTATGGGGAGATCAAATTGAGGTACATAAGATGATAAACGGTATGGATAAAGTAGATACGGAGTGGATGCTTCCTCTTATAGAGCATTCTAGGACAAGAGGTCATAGTCTTAGGATAAGGGATAGCAAATTTAAAACAGAGCTGAGGAGAAACTACTTCTCCCAAAGGGTTGTGAATCTGTGGAATTCGCTACCCCAAAGTGCAGTGGATGCTGGGACAGTGAGTAAATTTAAGGAGGAGTTAAACAGATTTTTAAATTGGTAATGGGTTGAAAGGTTATGGGGAGAAGGCAGGAAAATGGGGATGAGGAGCATATCAGCCGCGATCGAATGGCGGAGCAGATTCGATGGGCCAAATGGCCTAATTCTGCTCCTTTATCATATGAACGAGGTTCTATTCCTGGCCCTGAATCAGCTGATCTTAGAGTTCTAGTTCAGCAAATGGCTAAAATGATCAGGGTTCCCACTCCTCATCAGAATTTCATTTTGGAACTACTCTTCAACTTTGATCGTCTGCCTCCATTTCATGGTTGAGTCTTATACCTGAGGAATAACCACTTTTAAGTGCCAGAAGGCCACTTCCACCCATGGATTCACCAAGGAGTCACCACCTTCAGGGCACAGAAAATGTTATGTTGATGTATTTTGAAGAAAACCATGATTTTAAAATACAACGTGCAAATTTGTTATGGCTTCTGAATAAAAATTGGTCAACTCTATTGGTGCCCATGCTTCTGTGAAGAATGTAACATTAAGTGAAGGTGCTACAAAACTTAAAACAGAAGGTTGATTCCCCCTGTTCCCATGTAAATCTTTGTGCAGTTTAACATAGGGGTGGCACAGTGGTTAACATTGCTGCCTCACAGCACCAGGGACCCGGGTTCGATTCCCAGCCTGGGTCACTATCTGTGCAGAGTCTGCATGTTCTCGCCATGACTGCGTGGGTTTCCTCTGGGTGCTCCGGTTTCCTCCCACAGTCCAAAAGACGTGCTGGTTAGGTGCATCGGCCATACTGAATTCTCCCTCAGTGTACCCGAACAGGCTCCAGAGTGTGGCAACTAGAGGATTTTCACAGTAACTTCATTGCAGTGTTAATGTAAGCCTACTTGTGACACTAATAAATAAATTTAAACATATGACACAGCAACTGAAGGGAGTTGCTGCTTTAAAATAACCAAAGAAAAATATAGATTATTGTTCAGATGCTTAGGTGATGGGCTAAGTGTTCTCTGGTGGAAGACAATAGCTTGAATGGTAGGAACTCTGATGAAACAAATAAAAACATACTGATGTTAGATCCTTCCAGGGGTTTAAAGTATTGTAGGTTATATCAGAAAGAACAGGCTGAATGAAGTCCTGATGAGCAATCGTTACTTTCACATCGAGATTGGTGGCCATAGGGTCATCTGGACTCGAAACGTCAGCTCTTTCCTCTCCTTACAGATGCTGCCAGGCCTGCTGAGATTTTCCAGCATTTTCTCTTTTTTGGTGGCCATAGTGGTGAGCAGTGCTGTAGCCGCAAGTTCTTTGTTGGTGAGCTCGGTAGACAGCCGTATGTATGCTTTTCATGTTTCTGATCTGCCGTGTTGGCACTTGTGAAGAGTTGGGCCCTGGATGCTTAGAGAGTTGAGCAACTCGGCTCATTTCTGTTCAAGTGTGCCACTGAAACTCTGGCTGCTGCTGCAGAAGGTGCATTGTAGATGCAAAGCTCAGCATTGCAGTTGGAGATGGCAAGGGTTAAGAATGTGTAAGATGTTGGAGATTGAGGAGGACGGGGGATGGAGAATGTATCGAAAAGTACTTGGGGCGGGGGGGCTTGGAGAAGCACATCACCAGGTGCCTTGTTTTATCCTCGTCTGCCTTTGATCTACTGACACTCAACTATGTAATCAGCACTCCTGCCAGACACAGCAGTGAAAGGGGAGAACATTAGCTTGAGAAGCCGGGGTGAAAAGGGAAGAGATTATTATTCTGACCACTCACTACAGAGATGGTTGGTGGCCGAAGGTGCTGTCAAGTTTAAGGGTATTACTTCCTAACTTGTCACCGGATCTGTTCCGGTCCGGGTCCCGTTCTGTGCTTCGGACTTGCCTTGAGAGGGATTTGCATTTGTTAACCCCTCCTCCTCCTCCTCCAGCTGGCGGTGGCAGGGGCTGTCAAACGGGGCTATTTAAAGATGTTTCGGCGCTGAGGCTTGCGGGCGATTGAATGAGCTTGGCAGTGGACAGAACGCATTCGGTTTAGCCGGGGGAAAAGAAGCCCGAGCTCTCCCTCTGGGCTGCGGCAGACATCCCCATGTATCTCTGCGGCCCTGTCTTGTCTCTGTATTTGCTCTTGGCAAGCCGGGTAGACGAGGCGAGTCAGTTGAAAATCTAGCCTTGCAAATCTCCCCCCTCCCCCATCTCTCTTCCTCTGCTTTCAATTGCCTGGTAAGTAGCAATTGCTCGACGCAGTTATGTTTTTTTTAGGAAGTTGCAATTTTCTGTTGTGGCCGAAATTAATTAAAATTAATAATTTCAGGATTTTTGTTTTAGTGCCTGGTAATGCTGAGCTGGCATGTTATTTCAGTGTAATTTTACCCTGCCCCTCAAAGGGACCAGGATCCTCTTTTAGTCAAACTGCTACTTCCTCTCCGCGTGCTGCAATGTATTAACCATGAAGGTAAGTAGCAATGTAACTAAATTCCCCCCGTATTTCCTGCTGCCAGCGTTTTTGACCAGGTTACGCAATGATGTTAGCGGCGATTGCAGCATTTGTTTTGAAGGTTGCATTTGCTGTAGTTGTCCGCTTGTCTGAAGAAGGATCTGTAGTTGCGCCTTCCATTCTCTCTTAGTCTAATTTGTGACTCAGCTCCGAAAGCCAGTCCATTTTGCAAAGATACGGCTTCTAAACGGGCATCTAAGGGCAGAGTCTGTCATTTCTTCTGCAGTCAGCTGGCGTAACCTATGCAAAATGCTGCATCGATCTAGTCTTTTGTGAAAATGACGGACTGCTGACACTCGTAAGAATTTTTACCTAATACCTATGTTGACTAAAGTTTCAGTAACTGATGGCTAAATAGGGGCCTCCCTGATATTTGTGGAGGATTCCCAAATTAGCACTCGTGACTCAAAATTGGTACAAAATTGAGCACATTTCAAATGTGGGTTTGCAATTCTTTTGGTTAGTTTTCTGTATTTCTGTTAAAAAGCACATTTGAATATGTGGTTCTTTGTATCAAATTCATGTATAAACTCACAGTGTTACTCATAGTGTCATTATGTGGTAGACAAGCCATTGTAAAGAATTTGAAGTTCAAGTGTGCGTATTAATTTTTTCAAGGTATTCGTTAGCAAGCATATTCAAACCAAACTATTTTTTGCACTACTCAGTGTGGGGGGAAAAAATAGCAACTGAATCTTCTAGAAATACTCACCAACAGCCAAGCAGCACTCATGGGGAGAGAGGTAGTTAACGCTGCAGAACAATGGCCTTTTGTCAGAATTAAAATTTGGAGGGGTAGTGGTTTTTCACAAGTACATAAGGGGCAGAGAAAGGGGTGGGAGGAGAGGAAGAGGCACGTCTGTGATCAAATGGATTAAATGATGAGGATAATCCTACAATACAAAAAGGGGACAAGTAAAGAAACCAAAAAGTGAGTCCAGAGATTCCTAGCACCTCCTGTCTCACAAAATGGGACCCTGGTTATGATCTGAAACTGTTGAACTCAGAATCTCAGTCTGGAAGAATATATAGTCCCGAAGGCATGGGATGTGCATAAGGGACCATCCATTTCACAGTGCTCTGATTCTCCCTTTTCCTAAAATGTTACAGATGTTTAGAAATGTATTATTGCAAATGTTGAGTGAGTATTAGTTCCCCTCCATCCTAGAATAATCTGGTGAAAGTAATTAAAAGTGCTTTCTTTTTACATAAATTAAGATTAATTTTGTCTTGAATTGTGCACCATATTAACTTGATGTGCAGAACTGTTTTCATTCAGTCACAGTAGGTCATTTGCCCTGATGTGTTATGCATCAGATGGCACAGCACCCTTTGACACTCAATAACAACTCAGGGGATCGATTAGTCTCCTCTATGCTGCAAAGAGGAAGACCAACCTCTGAAATTCTCAAATATATACTGGGGAAAATGAGGAGTTTGGGGGGGGGGGGGGGGGGGGGGGGGGGGCGGGGCAGGGCAGAGGGGAGAGAGAGAGGACTTAAGGTTCTAATTTCTGAAGTTGCATCGAATTAACTTTTTGTGCTGTTGGTGAGAACACGTGGATGGAAATTAAGACAGCCAGCTCCAGCTTGACAGGAGATTAAGTTTGCAATCATGCCCGCTTATGGTTTTTGGTGAACAATACAAACCTTACATTGTTGTGAATGCATAATTGGAGTGAGCTGACCTTTTTTCCTCCTTCATTTTTCTCTTTCAATTTAGGATTTGTTGAGAGGTATACAGAAAAATGTATCGCCCATATTTACAGGTATATCTGCGGTCAAACATTCAGAGTAGAAATTAACATTGGTGCATTGACATTTTTGAGTCCCTTTGTCAGTTGAAGCATTCGCTTTGCAGTGTGATTTTGGACTTGGAGTTTAGAAATGTGGTTGCTAATTTGAAATTTAAATAATACTGTGATAATGGAAATGCGTGTGACTCTTTGTGTGCTATTTTAAATGCATTTGACCATCAGTAACGTCTGCTTGTCCATCTGAGTTGGTTTCTAAAGGTGTAGTTTGTGCATTAATTATCGCAGAAGCAGCTTAGTTTAAGTTTTTGGTTGGGTTAGCAAATGTTGCACATTGTGAGGAACAGCACATTTCTTCTTTTCCCCGTATCTCCTTTTCAAAAGTGATTCCTGAATGTTGCACACTGCTTTGCGGATCTTCTCGTTGCAACACTTGCCCACAGCAGTGAGCCCAAGTGACACAACATGGTGTTAACCACAGGTGCACATTCCAACGTAAAAATTAAAGTTGCTATAAATTTACAAGTCTTATTATGAAATACAATGATGTGGCTTTGATAAACCTTTGCAGAACATTGGTCTGCAGTACATCCCCAGGCAATCTATGTATTAAAATTCAGAAGCCAAGGGAGCTGAAGAAAAGTTGTCAATGTTGGAAATTAAATAACCTGTTGAAGGTGCACAGTTGATCAGTTTCTGCAAGTAGGTAGGTTAAATAATTGGGTGTGCAACCTTTCATCATCGGTATTATTTTTGAAAATTGGTGTTCAAGGGTCGCCATTGGATAATTATTTAACAGGACAACAATCAATGTTGTAATCATTATAATGGTGCTTCACATTATGCGGCTGCAGCCAGCTGAGTCTTGCACACTGTGTAGTTCTGGGACATCTGTTAATGGTATCAATCCATGGGTTTTATTAGGATAAAAATGTTCATGATCAGGAAAGGGCTCAAACAGTTCCTTTTTCATTGATCTTTTCTACCTATGTGCCCGATGATCATATTCCTTCCCTAACTGGAAACCCAATCCTAGCTGCTTTCTATAGTTCTATTATGATTAGTTAAATTAATGCAGACTTTTGAGATAGTACCCCAGCATCTCCACAGACCTTGGGCAGCACAGTAGTTAGAACTGCTGCCTCACAACACCAGGGACCCCGGGTTCAATTCTGGTCTCGGGTGACCGTGTGGAGTTTGCACATTCTCCCCGTGTCTGCCTGGGTTTCCTCCCGCACTCCAAAGATGTGCACATTAGGTGGATTGGCCGTGCTAAATTGCTCCTTAGTGTCAGGGGAATTAAAGGGTTACAGGGATGGGGCCTGGGTGGGATTGTTGACAATGCAGACTCTTTGGACTGAATGGCCCTTTTCTGCACTGTAGGGATTCTATGCTTAACATTGCTGAATTTGCTTCCTTATCCTGGTGGCAGACTTGCAGGTACAGGTCTTTTGGAGCCCCGTAAGATCATTGTAATAAGGAGCCAGATTTAGCAACATAAAATTCTAGGAGCCAAATTACAGTTCCAACATAAAACCACATTACTTGTTTCTTTAATTCATTTATACAGTCTTTGTCAATGGTAACCCTTCCCATTAACTCTGTTACTTTTATTGAGCAGGAAAAATTGTACCCGATGACTTTTTTCCCTTGCTTCATAACTAAAATGGTGCACAATTCCAGACGAGCTCAAAATGAAAGTGTGTGAAAACAGTGGAATTTAACATTCAGTATTTTAAGTATTTTGCTATTCTATTGGTTGGAAACATAAGAATACAAACAAATCAGAGCAGGAAAAGGCCATATGGCCCCTTGAATCTGCCCCACCATTCAATAAGATCGTGGGCTCAAATCTACTTTCTTGTCAGCTTTCCATCATCTGCCTTGACTACCCAGTAGATTATAAATTTGCCCCTCTCGTCCCCTGAATATCCTCAATGACTCAGCCCTACAAGCTCACTGAGGATGGCGAACTTTGGGCTGCTGTGCAGGATACACAATGGAGGGGTTGCATAACTTGTTGATTTCTACCAAATTAACAACCCTTGTGGGATGTTTTACTTATGATAGTAAGATGTTAGTCATTCACTAAATTGGGCAGCCTTCTGCCTCATAAGATGATTGCTTTTGCCATCGTGGCTTACTCTATTGAGCATTGCCTGATGTCCAAATGGAGCTCTGTGCCACATGGTAGCCACTGCTGCATTTGCTGCAGAGGAGGACGTTGAACTGAGAAGGTGCATCATTTCACTGGCCTCTGTTTGCTCTGAACCGTGTTCTTGGCTAGCTGAGGATCAGAGTATTACACTTGAGCCTGTATTCTTTGCCTTCTACACTTATATAATCAGTGTATTTTCGTGGACAAATTGGTCCCTTTTGATGGGTTCACAGTCATTTAAATGGAGAGAATTCTGCTGTCAATGGTTTTCAATGGGTTGTTTTAAACTGTTAAACAGACTCTGATTATTGAACTATATTGAAGGTTTTTCACAGGTTTCATCATTGAAGAACGTTTGTAAGTTTAAGCTTTGACTGACTGTAGTATTGTACCAGTCCAAAACATTTGATGCGTCGAGTGAAAAGTGATCTTAATAAGATACAACAGAAACACCTCAATTCATTCCAAATGCTTTTTTTCTGTTTGAAAGTGAACATGTTTGTTAATGCATTTAAAAATACTTGATCTGTTATCTTCCCATCTACAAAACCTTATTTCCTGTTGCAACACACTTGTATTTTTCTCAGTTATAAATTCCTTGCCCACATTCACAATGAAACCTAACTACCTAAAGCTGCCACTTTATAATTACAGCCTCTTTGAAGTGGCTGATGTACAGTCACTCATTTTTCTACTGGAGAGGAACTATTATGCTCCAATCAAGTATATTGTCTTCAAATTGATTTAACAATGCTATTTAGCTATAAGTATTATCATAGTGAAGCTTTACATAAAAATAAGGCCCAAATGTATGACTTTAAAATGTAGGCTGAATTATTTCTGCATCTCATTAGCAAATGATCTCCCATTTTATAATCGTGCTTCACCTGAAGATGATACTTGGTTTTAATTCCCTGTATCCAATATCATGTGATATCAAATAAATAAGATATAAAACCAACTGGTAGATAAAAATACAGACACAGAGTTTAAATCTTAAAATGGGGATTTAATTATGTTGTCGTGCCGTACCCCAATTATCCATTGACCTCTCGTCCCACTTCATATGGACTTGGTTTTGACTTTCCAAGCAGCATGTTGTGTAATTGAATCATAATTCATACAAAGTAGCGTAATGGGTAGATAGGAGCAAGTAGAAAAATGGCAGGATTCAAATGAACCGATAACACTTGAAATTGTGTAGCTTGCTGATCTTTTTAGGTTATTGGGAGATAGTACAAAACGTTAACTGATGGGTGGTACTTTGTACAAATGTTTAAAAGTAAATCTTGAAATCACTTCAACCACGTAGAGGATCGGGGTATCAACAGCAAACAGTGATTTAAATTGATTGTGGCCTACATGTTCTATTCCTGATTTACACAATGTGAGATTCTACTGGGGGGATTCAACTCAATGTTGACATGTTTTCATACAAGTGTGAAGAGATATAATTTTTTTTCCCCTTGTACCAAGTTGTGTTTAGGGACACTTGTCTTGAATCATTGTGGAACTCTTATCAATCTTTCTTGTTATATTCCATTCAATTAAAGGTTATTTGTGGCAAAAGTTCAAATGTTTTATCACATTTGGTTCTTCAAAAGGTTGGCATGAATGGTTTTGGTGAAATAGTGCTACCTATTGGGATAAAACTCTTCCCCTTTGAGCACCTGGCTACCAGTTCCAGGTAACGTAAGTGCGATAACCTTAGCATACATAGTCTTATTGCAGCAGCTATCATTTTAAATTCACCTTAGTAATATTTCTGCTCTTGTGTGAATGCAGTGATCAGTTCAAGTGACAGACAAAATACAAAACAGCGAGTCATTTTTGTTATCTTTTGTAAAGCTTAGTGCCTCCTTCCTTGAAAATACACCTGAATTTGCACAATCCTGAACACACACTTTTATCACATGATGTTTATAAGTTTGAAGTTATTGTTGTTCTTTAGTTCGTAAAATGGAAGTTATTTGGTGTGGTGCTATTGTGTTTTGGCTTGTGCTGATCTTTATTTTTCCAGCCTACAAACGCTGGTCTATATTTTTAATCTCATGACAATATTGTACAAACTCTGGGCTGTAACTGATCTATGGAAAAAAATAGAAGCGGTCCAGATCCTGGGGATTACTCTTCAGCGCAGGGTGATTAGTTTTAGGCCATTAAAATAAATAACTGTGGACATATTGCCCAGCAATCTGGTGGCTGATATGTTTTGTTATGTTTTTGCTCCTGGTGAGTAAATTTAAAAAAAAGCAGCTGTCTGCTTTCTTCACACTGGGCTGTTTTAAAATGTTTTGAATCGCAAACCAATCTCGTCATGTTGGCATATTAGCCACAACGGTCTTCAGAACATTTGCCTTCGGTTTTACTGACTAAAAGGGCAGTGTACCTGAAGAAGTGGCTCAGAAATTCTGGAGTGTGTGGCACAGTGGTTAGCACTGCTGCCTCACAGCGCCAGGGACCTGGATTCAATTCCCGGCTTGGGTCATTGTCTGTGCAGAGTCTACATGTTCTCCCCATATCTGTGTGGGTTTCCTCCGGGTGCTCTGGTTTCATCTCTCAGTCTGAAAGACTTGCTGGTTAGGTGTATTGCCATGCCAAACTCTCCCTCAGTATACCCGAACAGGCACCAAGTGTGGCGACTAGGGGATTTCATAGTAACTTCATTGCAGTATTAATGTAACTCCATTTGTGACACTAAAGAAATTGATCAAGGCAGATCAACAGCAGAATAAAATATATTCAAGGCAAGTAACATTCCACTAAGGATGGAAAAAGAAGCATTTTGCTTGCTCCCATGAATAGTGTTGTCATAGCTAAGAATGAAGCAGAAAGAGATCCAAATCTTGACAGTCTGCTAAGCAACAAATGCAGAGAGGCAATGAACAACGCCAGTAGAATGTTGAATGACATGGTAGAACAGAAGCCAGAGCAAGCCATCCAACTGCCAAGGAGGCCTTGATTGGACCACGTTTTGAATACTGAGTCCCTATTGCTGAGCTACAATTTTTAATTGCGGATTAACTCTCAATTCCTCAAATACTAAAGTTCCTGCTTGTCAACCTTGATGCAAAGAGATTCATCACTGGGCTGCTCATCTGCATCTCAAAATGGTTCATTCCTGATGTGCTGGTGGAGAGCTAGAAGTAGGTGCAGCCTGATAAGATGGGGGAAAATTGTTATAGCTAAGGGCCTTGAAATTATGCTGGGATACCTTGGTTATGTTTTGTCTCCTATATAGCAAACAAAAAAGCAGCTGTCTGCTTTCTCATTTTAAAATATTTTGAATCACTGACAAATCTAGTCATGGGACATAATAGTCGTCATGATCTTTAAGCTGCAATCAATGCAGGGAGGAGCCAAGAGGTTGACCTCTGATGTCTGATTTAAGAGAAAAAGATAGACTTTTGAATTTAGGAAGCAGGTGAGATAGAACATAGAAAGCCACAGCACAAACAGGCCCTTCAGCCCACAAGTTGCGCTGATCATATCCCTACCTCTAGGCCTATCTATAGCCCTCAATCCCATTAAATCCCATGTACTCATCCAGAAGTCTCTTAAAAGACCCCAACGAGTTTGCCTCCACCACCACCGACGTCAGCCGATTCCACTCACCCACCACCCTCTGAGTGAAAAACTTACCCCTGACATCTCCTCTGTACCTACCCCCCAGCACCTTAAACCTGTGTCCTCTCGTAGCAACCATTTCAGCCCTTGGAAATAGCCTCTGAGAGTCTACCCTATCCAGACCTCTCAACATCTTGTAAACCTCTATCAGGTCACCTCTCATCCTTCGTCTCTCCAGGGAGAAGAGACCAAGCTCCCTCAACCTATCCTCATAAGACATGCCCCCCCAATCCAGGCAACATCCTTGTAAATCTCCTCTGCATCCTTTCAATGGCTTCAACATCTTTCCTGTAATGAGGTGACCAGAACTGCGCGCAGTACTCCAAGTGGGGTCTAACCAGGGTCCTATAAAGCTGCAGCATTATCTCCCGACTCCTAAACTCAATCCCTCGATTAATGAAGGCTAGTACGCCGTACGCCTTCTTGACCGCATCCTCCACCTGCGAGGCCGATTTAAGAGTCCTATGGACCCGGACCCCAAGGTCCTTCTGATCCTCTACATTGCTAAGAATGGTACCCTTCATATTATACTGCTGCTTCATCCCATTGGATCTGCCAAAATGGATCACTACACACTTATCCGGGTTGAAGTCCATCTGCCACTTCTCCGCCCAGTCTTGCATTCTATCTATGTCTCGCTGCAACTTCTGACATCCCTCCAAACTATCCACAACACCACCTACCTTGGTGTCGTCAGCAAACTTACCAACCCATCCCTCCACTTCCTCATCCAGGTCATTTATGAAAATGACAAACAGCAAGGGTCCCAGAACAGATCCCTGGGGCACACCACTGGTCACTGACCTCCATGCAGAGAAAGACCCCTCCACAGCCACTCTCTGCCTTCTGCAGGCAAGCCAGTTCTGGATCCACAAGGCAACAGCCCCTTGGATCCCATGCCCTCTCACTTTCTCAAGAAGTCTTGCATGGGGGACCTTATCGAACGCCTTGCTGAAGTCCATATAGACCACATCCACCGCTCTTCCTTCATCAATGTGTTTGGTCACATTTTCAAAGAACTCAACCAGGCTCGTAAGGCACGACCTGCCCTTGACAAAGCCGTGCTGACTACTTTTGATCATACTAAACTTCTCTAGATGATCATAAATCCTGTCTCTCAGGATCCTCTCCATCAACTTACCAACCACTGAGGTATTTGAGATAATTTAGTTAATTGAGATATTTGGGAGGAGAACTTAGAGCAGTATAAAAGCAAAATGTGAAATCTCACTTTTTAAATTAAATGGGAACTGAGAACATAAGTTCAAACTTAAAAAGTAACTTTAGGACTGATATTGGGAAGTAGTTCTTCATGTGGAGAGTGATCAACATTTGGAATGGACTTCTTGATCGAATGCAGTGCATTTTGGAAACATTTTAGACACTGCAATTTTTAATATTCATTCATGGGATGTGGGTGTTGCTGGCTGGGCCAGCATTTATTGCCCATCCCTTATTTACTCTCGCCAAAGTCAATTTACAGGGTGTTTAAGAATCAACCACATTGCTGTGGATCTAGACTCTCACGCCAGACCAGATGAGGATGGCAGATTTTCATCCCTGAAGGACAATAGTGAATCGGATGATTTTTTTGCGACAATTAGACTTCTAATTTCAAATTTGGTCTCTGGATCACTGGTGTCCAGTGACAAAGACTATGCACCACCTCCCCTGGGGGACATTGTAAGATGATTCTGGATAGATGAACTACTGTGGTCCTAATGGTCTTCCTCATCTGCTTCTTCTCTTCTCTCTCTCTCTCTCTCTCTCTCTTCACCCCCCCCCCCTGCCCGCCCGCCCCTGCTGCCCTACTATTTGAACGATGTTCCAACATTCACTGGGGCCATATGTAATAGGTGGGTATTTGGGGTAAGGGATACTGTTACACAAGGAACAATACCTCTTGGTTTGCTGCCTTTGTAAGAGAGGGAGAATTCGATGAATAATTGGAAGATAAAATGTTGGAGAGTTCATATAATTTAGTTAGTGATACCTTTTTTAGAATTTGTTTTACTGAAATTGCTATTTTTCTTTCTTGAAATTCAGTCAAATATAATAGAATATCTTGTTTCTGATTTTATTACTGTTAAATGTTTTCACCTTGCTACCATGTGGTATATACTTGATTCATGGTGGGTCATTCTGTTAGATAATGACTATAACATGCATGCAGTAAAATGTATAGCAAACTTGATATTTATAACTGCTTTTGAGATTGGGGATGTGAAAATCTATGTTTTCTTTAACACTCTAGCAATATTTATTACAGCTACTCTGCTAGTGTTCTACAATTATGCCAACTTTTTTGGGTGTCCCATTTAATTGTATGAAACTTTTGACTGGAGTACAATATTCCACCAGTCACTTAGAATGTCTGTAGTTCCAATCTGATCATTACATTTTTAACATTTCATTTTACATAAGTAATTTATAAAACAACAGATGACATGTCAAATTACTAACATCCACACAATATATTTTCATGTCCAGATATGAGAGCTACTGTGAATTAGGAATGAAAATGTCCTTAAGTCTGTAAATTTATATGTTTTTTACATATTGACATTTAATTCTTTATAAAGTAACCTGTTTTGAGAAAAGAAAATATTTCCAGCCAAGCCATCCATATGGAGCACAGCTAATTTATTGTGACTCATGTCAGCTGCTAAATGAACATTTTTGGGTGCAAAGACAACAAAAAAAGCACATTAACAACTAAAATATAGGCAAAAAATGAAACATAACAGTCCGCTGTCAATTTAGCTTGGATATCTGGAGACATTAGGATTTCCTGATGAAGCATCATTTCCATCTGCACATCGTTTGAAAACCTGTATGTTTTTTATATTATTTTAACAATTCCACTTTAAAAATTGCACATCCCTTCCATCCACCCTTGGGCTATATCTCCCCTGCCCACCAACATTCCCGGTATTTTTATGATTTGTGAATTTAATCCGTAAAATTAGCAATCCGACGCAAAGTTTATGATTCATTATTGTGGCTTGAAATATTCACTTTTAAAATTGTAGTTTATGTTTTAAGTTGGCTGTTGAACATCTGCGATGCTAAACAGTGATTTGCTGCATGGAACCCGTAAGGTATTGGCTCAGGGCTAAGTAAATGATGATGAAATTGTGATCCTGTCAGACTGAGCAGATTGCTGGTGAGATTGGAGTAATATTTCAAAACTGCTCGCTTTGTAATGGGAATAGTTTTCTATGATATAACAGATCCAATCAGAGTAATCTGGACTCGAAACGTCAGCTCTTTTCTCTTCTTACAGGTGCTGCCAGACCTGCTGAGATTTTTCAGCGTTTTCTCTTTTGATTTCAGATTTCAGCATCCGCAGTAATTTGCTTTTATCCAGTGTTAGAACCGATCCAAGTCTGTCTCAGAATCTGAATACAATTCTCCTAATTTTGAAGCTCCATCTTATCAGAAGAGGGAAAAGTTAGAAAATATCACTTTTATATAAAATGAGTCATGAAATTATGAATAAATACAGTACTATTGAATATTGCATACTGTATCAGGAGATTCTGAAATAATATTCAATAGTTGCAAGCTTTTCTTTCCAATCTTTGTGATAATTTGTCATCCAGGCTAACAGGACAACATAACCTATTTTCACAGAAAGTGATCAAGTTACTGGACTGTATTGGTTACAGTATTTGCTGCATACCTGTGTTTTGAAATTTTATCTGTACTGACTGAAACTGTAGCTTGGTAACCCAGATAAATTGGCTAGATTGACAGAACATCCCCATTTTTAGAAGGAAGCTGATTTGTCTGTGGTCGGTTTACCTATTAAGCCATGTAGAGGCATTGTTTCCAGGTGCACTGGAGATCTGGCAGTCTCTGCGTGAGAAAGAGTTAATAGAAAGATTGCATGAAGAGGTGATCCCCAATTGGTTGTAGTGCTTGGTAAATACGAGAAAGCTTGTTTGTGATTTAAGAAACCACTGGACTTTTACTCAACTCGGGAAAGTAACCAATTTGAATTGAAGGAAGAGGTTTCATTAATTGCAACACCCATTTGTCAGCCTAATTCATTGCAGGTAATTTGAACTCTCAAGTCTTCAAATACTAGTTCCTGAAGTTGGCAACCTTGATGTGAATTGTCACTGGGCTGCCTGGGATACCTTGAGGATATAAAAGGTGCAAGAGACTGACCACTTTGAGAATGTTAAAAATATTCTGGTGTGTTAATTTGATAAAAGGAAATATTTAATTTCCCACAGGCACAACTTCTAGAGTGATACCACACAGGAAGAACATTTGTCCTATTGTGCTTGTGCTGGCTCTTTGAAGGACTTAATCCTGCTTCTTTCTCTGCTCTTTTCCTATAACTTGACAAATCTTTCCCTCTCATTCATATCTTGTTCCTTTTTCTTAAAGTTACCTTTGTATCTGCTGTGACGATATTGTACCTTTTAAGAAATGTATTTGACATGTTTCTTGTGCAGAATTTGTTTTAGCAATTTTTTTTATTATCGGTGCTGCTGGGTCCATAATCAGTATCCTCTATTGTTACTGCAGCAACATAATTACTCCTGGAATGTTTGTTTGTTTTAATCTGAACTAATGCTGTTCTGATGATTTTAGTGATTTCCCTTGGGGATTTGCAGAGTAGAACTTGATTGTGTTAGTTGACAGTAATATCAGGTGACTGGGTAGAATTGGCTTACACAGAGAACTCAAGCTTAGTTGCTGTTTAGATTTGAAAAAAGCAGAAATATGTGTACCTCTTAAGTCTAAAGGCTGGGATCTGCCAGAGACTAGGTTTGTTTCTCTGAAATTCTGCTGCGTGAGGGTCAGAAGACAGGTGGTTGTCTGGATCTCCGTCCAGAGGTGTTAAAAGGCTGAAAATCTAGCATCCGCATATGCATATCTGCTTTTGGTGCTAACTGGTTCTGAAGAAGGGATTTATGTCTATGGGGGATACTGCTAAATTGGAACAATAGAGATGGATAGCTATTAAGAATTGTACTTTGTTTAAGTATTTTAATTGGTAAAAGTTGTATTCTAACTGTTCTTAAATAAAGTTTTGAACAAAGTTTCCTCGTGGATCAGTTGAATTGTACCTGGAATGAATCATATCTGGACATGCTCACCCCAATGCCAAAGTAAAAGTTGGGGTCTAGGCTAACCTCATAATATATCTTGGAGCTTCTGGGCTGGTCCCTAACACTGCTTACACCGCTCTTTCAGGAAGTGCATTGAGTGTTGTATTTTCAGTACCACATTAATAAATCGATTTATCTTTTCTCTTGTTTCTTAACCGATTGAAGTGAACTACTGGTTCCATTTTGAAAATGGAAAAATCATCTTGTAAAATTGACCTTGAAATCTTCGAGAAAACCCAGCATTGTATATGGTATTGGATTACTATCTGCAGCACAGCTGTCCTTAGTATCTTATGGTTTGGATGTTTATTTTTAATAAGACTGGAAACTTTTGTAGGCCTATGGTCAGGAATTGCTTCTGCGAGCATCAAAGAAGAAATATCTGTGCCTTGCTTTGCACAGTTTGGATGCCTATATCAAGATGTGTACTATTCTTACTTGCCACCTTTTACCTTTTGTGGGTTCATTTCCCCTGGCGTTGCTCACTGAATCAGACAAGATGCTGTTCATATGGGTAGAAGTGATAAATATCGAAACATTAAACATATTGACCCAAATGAAAGCTGATTTCCATTCAGCGGTTGATTGCTAGAGAAAGTTCCAGATATGTATGACATGGTTGACGATGACACTCGTAAGATGGTGCCTGAAGTCTGTCTTGTTGCCAATAATGAAAAAGCAATTAATCTGATCATTTTGTGGGCAGGCAGGCTGAAAATGTTTTCAATGCTCATGGAAACATTTGTGAGATAACTTAAAGGAATTTAGTCTTTTGAACTGAGAATTTTCAGTAAATTATTGATGCACAGTTTCAGTCCTGCCAACACAAATATAGGATATATAAATATTTTTATGATATGACTCAAACAAGTTTGCAAATGCTTCTCGATTGCCTGTTCTCTTTTTCTCCCTCTCTCTCCCCCCCCCCCAGTCTCTCTCTCTCTCTCTCTCCCCCTTTCTCTCCCTCTCTCTCCCCCCTTCTCCCTCTTTCTCTCCCCCTCTCTCTCACACACAAGCATGCTGTCTTTCACCTGCCTTTCCTCCTTGTGCTCTTCTTGTCTACACCCTCTTTTTTCCACCTTTCCTGTGACTGTCATACTGTCATTTTATATTTTAAGCTTAGTAAAGGCTAGGTTGTGGGTGCCAAGTGGAGTTGGTGTGCTAAGGCACAGCAATAGAAAGATAGCAGACTGTTGTTTGCTTGCACTCGGGTAGAGGAGTAGATCTTCTCAGTGCCACCAATCATGCAAGTTGTATGGACTACATTAGTAGGAGCAGTAATCCAAGGCCATTTGAGAGGGTACCTGGAATCTTGTAGCATCTGAGATAATATCTGATATTTGAATAACTGATACTTTGAGGCATTGGAGGAAGATAGTCTGTGGCTAGTGTTAAGAAATGAGGTGGGGCCTGTGATATAAGCAACACTCGGATAGAATCTGTTGGCAGCAATCAGCAGGGTTTTGGATTTGGCATTACTCTGAGGATTCTGGCAGTGTTTGAGGAGGTGGTACTTTAGAGTAGTAGAATTGGGGACTGGGACATTGGTAGATTGTGTCTCTCCATGTGGTCCCCCTCAGAACAGACTGACAGGAGTTGAGCACAGGCTAGAGTGTACCCAGTCAGAGTATGGAATGGGAGGGTAGAGGGAAAGTGCACAGCTTCAGTCACAGCACGAAAGAGTCCTGTCATGGACTACACAGAATTATCTCTGAGGCTGAGACAATTCGGAGGTGCAGCATTTTTGAGAGGTATATTGTAGACTTGTATAAGTGAATTGACTAAGTTCTTAATGTAAAGTTTGAGAACTCCTGACTTCATTTTCTAATGAGGAGACCCTAGCTACCCTGAGATTGAATGTATGATACTGTGCTATTCTTTTTATTCATATGGCTGGGGAAGCAGTTCTCATTTGATGCCAAGGTTAATGATCCATTCAACAGCTTCAGCTGATGCAGTGTGAATGGTTGTGATATTGCCAGAGATTTGATATGTAGGCAATGGTCTGACTTGGGTGGCTATAGTCACAAGTTTATCTGTTCCACTAATGGAGCAAGTGGCCACATCTTCACTGGTCCATCCTCAAGGGTTTGAAGGTTATCCAGATTTTCCGTGGAAGGTTAAAACCTGGGATTTCACCGCTTGGGTCACTTATGGATCTCCCTCAGAATAAACCCTACATGCTCCCCTGAAATCCTGGTAGTCCCTACTGGAACACACTCCACACCCTACAAAATGACACCAGCCCCACTTCTTAATGGTGCACATCCTGGTTGATTGCAAACATCGCCGACCAGAACCAAGTAATTGTGAAAATTTATTCACAATTTTAAAACTACATTTTAACACAGAAAACCAGGATTTTATTAATAAGGAGCTGTTATTTAATGGGAACAAGTGTTATAAATCAAAACTTTGGAAATCCCAATTAGATAAGGGAGTAAGGCATTTTGATGTGGAAAATGGCAAGGGAACCAACAGGATTGTCAATTGACATCTATGACATATTGTCAGTTTGTGCTTACGGTATCTTCTCGCTTCCCTTTGCTTTGTGTTTAAATATATATCAGAGATCATGGGCACAGCTGCTGGCTTTTCACTGTACTCTGCGTCACCCCCATTGCATTTCAGTTTAGTTTGGTTTAATTCAATGTATTGTATTTTCTCAATTTTCCTATAATTACAGTAAACATCTAGTTGTTGTACTAGCCAAAATCTAATAAGTACTGCGAGCTTATCTGAGATGATAGGACGAATTTTGTTGGTTGAGTGGCTTTTCGTTTTAATTTACTTGATGAAACTATTTTAAAAGCTACGTTTTTCATATGCTGTATTTGATGTCGATTGTGAAAGTATGAATCACTCTCATTCCCTTGTTGGTGGGCACGCTTTGTGCAGGCAAGACAATGGGTTGCTCTGCCTATCCCATGCCTTTGCCAGTGCTGTTTTCCCGATGGTCGCAATAGTACCAAAAACTAAATTTGACAATGTCACTCAACCATTTTCCTCTCCTTTTTTAATAGAACAGTTTCTCCAAGTGGGGAATTTGGCAGACTTGGAGTTGAGCCATTTGCACAGATGAAACCATTTGAAAATCTCCTTGGTGATGATTTGTGGTTATGATATTGGGTGGTCTGTAGGAAGCACTTTGAATGCCTGTGGAATATTGCTTGAACGATGAGAAGTCTTTCTGTACCAAGACCGTAGAATTAGTCTGCCTATCAAAGAATGAGCTAGTCTCAGCCTGTGCCTTTGATTCGTTTGGTTTGTCCAGTCACTTCTCATCAGCTTTTTTACAATCAACAATGTATTGCAAGAGATATCTTCCAAAAAACTGTGTCAGACAGCCTGGTTCCTTTTCGGCAAGTATCTCAGCTGTTTACAAATCTATTTCAGTGCTATTTATGACAGAAGCTTTTATGAACAATCTTATCCAATTAATGGCCCAGATTTTGTCAATATAAGGGCAAATTTAATAGCACTATTATTATTAAGATGCCAATCACCCAGCAACTTCTGGCGAGGAATATCCCATGAATTGGGGATCACCACAAGTTACTGAAAACATGCAAAAGCATCAGCTCTTCCTCGGTCTCCCCCTGAGTTTTATGAAATTGCTGCTTTTGCAGGTTAATTGTTCATTAACTTAGTCTGGTAAGTACTAGTTGTAACTTTCTTTGACATTTACACATGGCTGTAGCTCAACTCAGCTTCATGTGCCTTGACAGTTTGTCTTGATGGCACCAGGATCTCAGACACGTAGCTTTGCTGAAGACTTGCAAGAATTCTCTTGCTAAATATAGCCAGCCGGATCAATAATAAATGATTGCAGCTGCTGAATTGTGCCACTGCAGCAGTATAATGGCAGATGGTCTGCAGAGAGAGAAAGCAGAGCAACGTTTGTGTCTTTATTGTTGGCTCGCAGCCCTCCTACCCTCACGGCACCTTTTCCTCACAGTTGCAGCCACGTGTAAATGCAATTCAAAAGGTTGGCTGCAGTGTTGATGGGAATCATTTTTCTTCATGAATGTGTTTTGGTCATGAAGAGTAAATTTATGTTGGAGGACAAAATGCTGATGAGTAAATAGACTACTGGGCAAACAAGTTATCTGGGTGGAGATTTTTCAGTGGCTTGGCTTCAGAGAATGTTGAACATAAGTTTTCAGGCACATCAAATACCCCTTATCGTGCAGCATGGAAAGAAGCCATTCAGCATTTCATCCCTGTGCCAGTTCTTTGAAAGAGTTATCCAATTAGACCCACTTTCTGCCTTCTCTCCAGGTCCCTGCAATTTTTTTCCCCCTTTAAATATTTACCTCCTTGTAGAGAGTTTCTATTCAGCCTCGAGTGCTTCCACAAAATTAAAGTATTCTGTAATCTATCCATCAGTTGAAACTGAAGGAACGCAGGATGCTGTGAATGCACTTTCATGTCAAAGTCGTGACCAGTGGTCATGTTATTTTCCCTACTCCTTGACCTGGCTTCAGCATCCACAAGGGATGTTTGTGACCATACTTTTATCTGATTATCCAGATATTTTAATCTATTGAATTGAAGAATGTTTTTTCCTTGGCTGAAACTGCTGAAACTTTTGTCATGATGTGGAAACTTTTGTCCCCAGGGTTTTTCTTTTGGCAACTGGCCTATTCATCTTAAAGTAATGGACAAATCTACATCAAGCCATTTCAAGGAGTAATTCTGATCTACCTCCTCCATTGTAATGGTTCCGAATGGCGAGTTCTTATTGTGTTAAAAGTTATATGAAAAATGTATTATTTTCCTAAAGTTACAAAGCCAGTGTGCAGAGTGGACAGGACAAGCCCTTAATCTATCCCCTTTTTGCTCAAAAACCAATTTAAATTGAACCTAATTATGGTCCTCTCAAGAGAAACATGCAAGATTCAAGCTGATTAAGGAAAGGCATTGCACCTCATCTTGGGCTTGATCTGAAGCTTGATCACTTATCTGGACAGAATGCTATTCTTTAGGGAGGTGGTTAAAATTTGAGTCTGGACTTTGGCTGGCATGAACCCAAGCTGCCACTACCACTTTATAAGACTCTATGCATGATATCCTATTAGTGCAGCAGGAGGATATATTTGGGGAAAGATGACACATTTTCAAAATGTTAGCATGCTTTGTAATTTTTATCTTTTCATAAAGGTTAACTAAATAAACGCTTGACAATTTGCATCACCAATGTTGCTCAACAGCAGAAAAATATCTACTTGCTCAGACGTTTTCAGTCACTATTTTCTAGCTTTTATGTATCACAAACAGCAGCTGAAGATCTCTACTCGGTGTAATATAAAAACAAACAGGCATTTTTAATTGCTTGTTTGGTATTTATCGCATCAGTAAATGCATTTCTCAGAATTCATTGAGTCCGCGTGAAGTTAAAGAGTAGAGTTTAAGCTGCTCTTTGATATGTGATGAACATATCAGCATGAATTCCTCTGTACTCTCTCTTTTAATGCAGTTATTAACCCTTTTGATTAATTAATGTCTTAAGGCAGCATGCAATTTCATAAAGAATACATTTAACTTAATTAGTAGCAAATATTGCTGACAGCAGTTGCAGCCAACAAGTAGGATCAAGTTCATGAGAGAGAGGTTACATATGGTGACCAGAATGAATAGGCTGGTGAGCTGATCACCAATTCCACTTGTAATACTCTTGATTAGTCATGGTTATGATCGAATGTAAGACGTGGAAGAATTATCAGAAACCAACTTACAGTATCACGGTTTTAATCCAGGGCTTCAGCCCCTGCTCCTGTACAGGAGATTAATTAACATTGGCAGTGAAATAAATAAAACCTATTTGGAAAATATTCACTAATGATGTTTTCTTGCCTCCACTGGGGACTTAGATGTGGGTCATGCTTTTAAAAATAAGTCCCATGCCTTTCAATTGGAATACTTGATAATGCATGAATCTTTTTCAACCTTCATGTTCAAAAGAAAGACATCTATTTACATAGTGCCTTTTATGACCACCAGACGATGAGTGAGAGAGAGAGAGTGATTATTTGTGCTGTATGTAGAACAGTTAGCCATCCTTTAACAAGGATAAGTCCAGACAATGAATGTTGGCATGATAATGATGGTGCTGGGATCAGGAAATCGGGGTAGATCGTGTTCATATCCACAGATGTGTGCATACCAGCAGAATTCAATAGATATAATAGATTACCTTTTCCCTGCTTCATTTATCGCAGGGGCAATGAGGCCAGTTTTGGTACTATTTCTGTCACATTGAATGGATCTATTTTTTCATGAAGTCCCATCTTATTCATTGCATTCATCAACTGATCTTATTTAAAAACCTGAATGTTTATTTAGAACATAAAACAGTACAGCACAGAACAGGCCCTTCGGCCCACGATGTGCCGAGCTTTATCTGAAACCAAGATCCAGCTATCCCACTCCCTATCATCCTGGTGTGCTCCATGTGCCTATCCAATAACCGCTTAAATGTTCCTAAAGTGTCTGACTCCACTATCACTGCAGGCAGTCCATTCCACACCCCAACCACTCTCTGCATAAAGAACCTACCTCTGATATCCTTCCTAAATCTCCCACCACGAACCCTATAGTTATGCCCCCTTGTAATAGCTCCATCCACCCGAGGAAATAGTCTTTGAACGTTCACTCTATCTATCCCCGTCATCATTTTATAAACCTCTATTAAGTCTCCCCTCAGCCTCCTCCGCTCCAGAGAGAACAGCCCTAGCTCCCTCAACCTTTCCTCATAAGACCTACCCTCCAAACCAGGCAGCATCCTGGTAAATCTCCTCTGCACTCTTTCCAGCGCTTCCACATCCTTCTTATAGTGAGGTGACCAGAACTGCACACAATATTCCAAATGTGGTCTCACCAAGGTCCTGTACAGTTGCAGCATAACCCCACGGCTCTTAAACTCCAACCCCCTGTTAATAAAAGCTAACACACTATAGGCCTTCTTCACAGCTCTATTCACTTGAGTGGCAACCTTTAGAGATCTGTGGATATGGACCCCAAGATCTCTCTGTTCCTCCACAGTCTTCAGAACCCTACCTTTGACCCTGTAATCCACATTTAAATTAGTCCTACCAAAATGAATCACCTCACATTTATCAGGGTTAAACTCCATTTGCCATTTTTCAGCCCAGCTTTGCATCCTATCTATGTCTCTTTGCAGCCTACAACAGCCTTCCACCTCATCCACTACTCCACCAATCTTGGTGTCATCAGCAAATTTACTGATCCACCCTTCAGCCCCCTCCTCTAAGTCATTAATAAAAATCACAAAGAGCAGAGGACCAAGCAC
Source organism: Mustelus asterias (assembly GCF_964213995.1). Classification (NCBI taxonomy): domain Eukaryota; kingdom Metazoa; phylum Chordata; class Chondrichthyes; order Carcharhiniformes; family Triakidae; genus Mustelus; species Mustelus asterias. The sequence goes on along the minus strand of NC_135825.1, from coordinate 13,229,148 downwards.
TGATCCCTGTGGCACTCCGCTAGCAACCTGCCTCCAATCCGAATGCCATTTCTGCTCCTAAATTCTGACAACAAAGTGTGATAAGACGCATCAGATTCAGGCCATTGTATGTGAGCTGAGGAATAGTGAGATAACATTCCTGGGAAAGATAAGATGCCCTTTTTGTTAAGAGATTTATTGACATCAATTCAGCAGAACTTTGGTCTTAGTAGTTTACCTCTGTCAATCATTAAGCTCATGTTTGATGAAAAATATTTCACTTTTTCATTTAGAATAGTTGATAATGCATGAACCTTTTTCAACCTTAATGTTCAAAAGAAAGACTTTTATTTACACAGTGCCTTTTATGACCACCAGATGACTCAAAGTGCTTTACAGGTAAAGAAACGTAGACACTACTGTTGTACTGAAATACAATCTATTTGGGAACAGCAAGCTCCCACAAACAACAATGCAATAATAATCAGCTCATCTGTTTTCATGGTGTTGATTGAGAGAGAAACTTTGGCTGAGACACCAAGAATAATTCTTCTGCAAAATTATGCTATGAGACATTTTAAGTCTATTTGAGAGGGCAAGCAAGTACTCTCTTTATCATTTCATCCAAAAGCTGGCACCTCTGACCATGCATAACTCCCTCAGTGCTGCACTGGAGCGTCAGCTTTGATTTTTGTGCACAACCCCTGTGGGATTTGAATCTACAACATTGTGATTCAGAGGGTAGCTTGCAACTGAAAGATGCACCACTTTGTCCAAAGAGATCTGTAAATGGTAATTATTTGTCATCTACTGACATGAAATTTGACTGTTGGAGGCTATTTTTAAGTCGCTAAAATTTATGATTCTTCATTAGCTCTGCTAGAGGAAGTGGTTACCTAGACAATTTGAATGTGATGAATGAATGATGAGATGTATTGTGTTTTATTCATATTTCATTCTAATTATATCCTTTTAATTTTTTTTGGAGGTGAGAGACAACTTCAAACCTTTGATCGAAATCTCTTTACTTGCTTACACAGATGTGCACAACAAGACAGGGACTCTGAAGCAAATCCATTGCTCTCAGTCACTTCCTGGAACCCCACTCTCACTCAAATCTTTTCCTATTCATCTCCCCACATCCATGGATGGAAAGTATAAGGAGATCGCAGAGGTGAGTGATACCGTTCAGCAACCAAAACTTCTCTAATTTTATTGCAGGCTGCTTTTTGCCTCCACCATTGAAGATGGCCAAAGGTAATGTTTTCACCTCTTGTCAATCTGTCTGTAAACAATATATTTCAAAACCTAATCACAGAATCCCTACAGTGCAGAAGGTCATTCTTCCCATCGAGCTTGCACCAACAACAATCCCACTCGGGTCCTATCCCTAGAACTTCACGTACTTGCCCTGCTGATCTGCATGACACTAGGGTCAATTTAGCATGGCCAATCAACCCAACCCGCACACCTTTGGACTGTGGGAGGAAACCGGAGCACCCGGGGGAAACTCATGCAGACACGGAGAATGTGCAAACTCCACACAGGCAGGGACCCAAGCCGGGATTTGAACCTGGTGCTGTGAGGCAGCGGTGCTAACCACTGTGTCACCGTGCTGCTCTTAAAAAGTCCCTATGGTCGGGCAAACTTTGTAGCTCCCTGTCAGGAATGAGCCCTGGCCTCCTGTGTGACAGACAGAGATAGCGACGAGGAGCCGCCTTGTGTTATGGACTATTATTTAAATGGTGAAAAATTACAACATGCTACTGTGCAGAGGGACCTGGGGGTCCTTGTGCATGAATCACAAAAACTCAGTTTGCAGGTGCAGCAGGTAATCAAGAAGGCAAATGGAATGTTGGCCTTTATCGCGAGAGGGATGGAGTATAAAAGCAGGGAGGTCATGCTGCAACTGTACAGGGAACTGGTGAGGCCGCACCTCAAGTACTGTGTACAACTTTGGTCCCCTTATTTAAGAAAGGATATATTAGCTTTGGAGGGGGTACAGAGAAGGTTCACCAGGTTGATTCCGGAGATGAGGGGTTAGCTTATGAGGAGAGATTGAGTAGACTGGGCCTGTACTCATTGGAGTTTAGAAGGTTGAGGGGATATCTTATGGAGGCATATAATGAAGGGGCTAGACAGGGTAGAAGCAGCGAGGTTATTTCCACTTACAATGGAAACAAGAACTAGGGGGCATAGCCTCAAAATACGGAGGAGTCAATTTAGAACAGAGTTGAGGAGGAACTTCTTCTCCCAGAGGGTAGTGAATCTTTGGAATTCTCTGCCCAATGAAACAGTAGAGGCTATCTCGTTAAATGTGTTTAAGTCACAGATAGATAGATTTTTAACCATTAAGGGAATTAAGGGTTATGTGGAGCGGGCGGGTAAATGGAACTGAACCCACTGTCAGATCAGCCATGATCTTATTGAATGGCGGAGCAGGCTTGAGTGGCTAGATGGCCTACTCCTGTTTCTATTTCTTATGTTTTTATGTTACTGCAAATGGAAAGATTTCAACAAAACTTGGTGCACAGGGTATAGACCAAGGAGGAACTCATTAATTTTTGCCAAAGATGTGGATCTTGATCCTGGAATCTTTTTAAGGGATCTGTTAGCATTGTGAGCTGGAGTAGTTTGACTGTTTTAAGAATGTTGTGGGTTGTTTTAGTGTTGTGAATTGTCTCAGCCACTGTGGGTAACTTTTCACAATGCTATCAAAATATGTGCAGTTTTCAGAGCAGATTGTTGGATGTAAAACCTCCTCTGTGTGATGAAAGCTCTTGAGAAGGTTTTTTTCAGCTTTTTTGTTACAGACCTGGTTGAAAAGCCTCAAGAGCTGTAAGTCTAAAATAAGTTGACAGAGGGTGGCAGATATATGCAGTCTACTGAGTGCCCTCTTTGTTTACATTTTCAGGACTAACGCTCTGATTGACTTTTATTCCATCGATAGCAAAAGCTAGATCTGTTTTTAAAATATATTTTAATTTCCAAGTACTCCGTCCTATTTGTGTTTTGTGCCCATCTTTTCTGAACCTCCATGTGTGAATCCCTGCAGTCAGGTTTCGACCTATGTCAAAATACTGGAAGGTTTCTTATCAAAGTCACAAATCACAACCTGTCCAATTGTAACAGTGGTAAATTATCTATTCTCGTCCTTTTTTACTTGAATATATTATTTTATTCAGTTGATCACCCAATCGTGTCTCGAAAGCTCTCTAGCATCGTCGCACCTCATTGTCTTCCATTCTTATCTGTGCCGGAGAATCTCCTGCAATGACCTTTTTCCCTGCTCTTGTGCTGTTCTCTCTGGAGTCCCCAGGTATCTGTTCTTCGTCCCCTCCTTTTTCTCAACCATATACTTCGCTACAGAGACATCTTCTTAAAGTTCAGTGCGAGTTTCCACGTGCCGATGACACCCAGCTCTACTTCACCACTACCTCTCTCAATCCCTCTACTATCTGTAATTGCCTGACTACTTTTCCAACATCCACTAATAAATGAGCTGAAATTTATCTAACTAATTTATCTTAATTTAATTTATCCAGCTGTTGTCTTTGGTCTTTACCGCAAATTCCATTCCCTAGTTACCAACTCTATCCTTCCATCAGTTGCCTGAGGTTGAACCAGACTGTTCACAACCTTGGTGTTTCACTCTGAGATGAGCTTCCATTCATGTATCAATTACATCATTAAGGTTGCCTGTTTCCACTTCTATAACTCCACCCTTGACCTAACGCATCTGCTGTTGAAATCCTCATCCAAGCCTTTGTTTACCTCCAGATTTGATGATTCCAAAGAACTCATGGGTCTCCAATCCCCATCCTCCATAAACTTAAACTCATCCAAAACCCTGCTGGCCATATGGGATGGGTGGCACAGTGGTTAGCACTGCTGCCTCACAGCGCCAGGGACCCGGATTCAATTCCCGACTTGGGTCAATGTCTGTGTGGAGTTTGCACATTCTCCCCGTGTTTGCGTGGGTTTTCTCCGGGTGCTCCGGTTTCCTCCCACAGTCCAAAGATGTGTGGGTTAGATTGATTGGACAGGCTAAATTAATCCTTCGTTTCCTAAGATGTGATAGGTTAGAGGGATTAGCAGAATAACTAAGCGGGGATAGGGCCTGGGTGGGATTGTTGTCGGTGCAGACTCAATGGGCCGAATGGCCTCCTTCTGCACTGTAGGGTTTCTAGATCCTAACTTGTACCATGCCTTGTTAAATCATCTCCCCTGTGCTTACTGTCCTACATTGGTAACTGGTTAAGCAGTGCCTCAATTTTAAAATTGACATTCTAGTTATCAAATCCTCCATGGTACTGGCCCTCTCTGTCTTTGTAATCACCATGTGGAGATGCCGGCGTTGGACTGGGGTAAACACAGTAAGAAGTTTAACAACACCAGGTTAAAGTCCAACAGGTTTATTTGGTAGCAAAAGCCACAAGCTTTCGGAGCCTTAAGCCCCTTCTACAGGTGAGTGGGAATTCTGTTCACAAACAGGCCCTGTTTGTGGATGGAAAATTATTTTAATTTCTTTCCCATCCCATATTTATTGCCTTAGGAGCTGTTTACCCGATCTCTGACGGAAAGTGACATGAGAACTGCTCCTTATGAATTTCCAGAGGAGAGTCCCATTGAACAGTTGGAGGAGAGACGGCAACGTTTGGAACGCCAAATCAGCCAGGATGTGAGGTAAGCTGAATTACTGTACAAAACCTGAGGCTTCAGGCTTTTTTTTTTATTAGTTTGCTCCATCAGATAACACAAACAACAAGAGTGTTGTGCAGTTTGTGCCAACTGGATAATACGGGAGATGGGTGTGGAAAATATACATGTTTTAATAGTTCAGACATCAGGATTAAAACACAGGGCAGAGTGGAAGGAATCTTTCACTGTGCCTTCGTCTGCTCTTTAGTTGTTTCATGACTGCTTACATGTTAGTGGATTAGGTACAAAAGAATTGCATGAAATACGTGTAAAATCCAATTCCACTTTGCTTGACACCTATTAGTTGATCATTATATGTTGTACCAGTTAGTCATTGGAGTTAATTGGCACAGCCCTACTAATTAATTCTGTTTTTCATTTTCCCTTTATTTATGGATCACTGGAATGACTTTGATTTTTCACTGGATTTCCACAAAGTGTAAACGTCTTGTCAATTACATTGTTACAGTCAAGGGAAACAGGTGGTTGGCATTAATCATCTTTGAGCATATTTAATAGGGGATAGCTGGGACACTGGGTTGTATGGGAAGAGAGCTGTGAGACTGAACAAGTCAGTAAACTCTCAAAAAAGGTTCTGGCTTCACCAACTGACTTCGACCCTATTAACATATTCCCTCTTGAAAAAAATCAAGCCATTAAGGAATGATTTTGGAATATTTTTCCAAGTTCTCATTTAGTAATGGCTATTAATTTTTTTAAAGTTTATTTATTTATTAGTCACAAGTAAGGCTTACATTAACACTGCAATGAAGTTACTGTGAAATTCCCCTAGTCGCCACAGTCCGCCACCTGTTCGGGTCAATGCACCTAACCAGCACGCCTTTCAGAATGTGGGAGGAAACCGGAGCACCCGGAGGAAACCCATGCAGACACAGTGAGAATGTGCAAACTCCACACAGAAAGTGACCCAAGCCGGGAATTGAACCCGGGTCCCTGGCACTGTGAAGCAGCAGTACTTGCTACTATGCCGCCCCATGTGAATGTGAAGTACACCTTTATCAGTCAGATGCTAATATTAAATGGAAGAGCAAAAACTGACCACCTCCTATCTTATCACATTGACAGCCAGCGAGTTAGTTTACTTGTACTTTTGGACTTTTCGGACTGATTAAAATAGAAGTTGTGCACTTTTCAGCACAAGAATATTAGTTGAAAAAATCTACAGTGTGATAAACTGTGTGGAGGTTTGACTGGAAATAATACCCAGCTGAGAGCACTGAAAGTAAAAATCACATTTGCTGTTTCAATATTTATTGCACAAGCTGATGTGTGTTGAAAGTAACTTGATTTTTTTTTAATGTTACTCATCCTACTTGCTGCTTGTTTGCTTACCAAATGCATGCTCAGTAAGATGGTAAACATGAGCTACAACAAGTGTAACAAATTGAAAATCCAAATCAATTTTTTAAAAAAATGCCTTGTGGGTTGAAAGCAAGCCTTGGACAAAGAATAAGATAACTGCAATTGGAGGAGTAAGGTTCTTCTCTAGACCTATACCATCTCTTCATGCTTTCCCTTAATTTTTGTATTCATCTTTCAGGCTCCCTTTTCTAATAAAATGCCACTATGGGTGGAACCGTATCCTCAGCACTGAAGGAACCTTTTTGATTTCTTTTTAGGTGACCTTCTTCAGATGGCCCTCTATTGCTAAGTTAGAGTATTCCTGCCAGAGTTATGGGTTCAAGTCTCAGGACTGCCTGTTGCTCAAAAATGTCTCTCAGCTGGATGATTCTGTCAGGTCACAGTAGGTGGGGGCGGGGGGAAGCTAGGTTGACAGCAGAAGGAAAATCACGATGCTCTGTCTCCCGAGGACAAAACTGACGATGCCAAATGTTCTTGTATTGCTGCGCTTCAAAGCAGCATAAATGATATTGGCATGGAAAAATAACAGTGAGCAGCTGTTTTGATACGAGAGAAAAGAATTTGAAAATATGTTGATGGAGGATTGAAATAAAGCTCTGCTTATGAATGGTTTAGAAAAAGCACTGATCTTTGTGTCATTGAAATTTACCCTAAAACCACTTGGCCATTAATCAAAACACAATATTTATGGAACCATCATTTGTGACCCTGTTTTTTTGTAACTTGGGTACTGTTTCCTTCTGATTATTTAGGCTTAAGGCATGTGGCCAGTACTACTGTTGGTGCAAGAAGTAAGCTCTGAATGCATGTCAGAGACTGGCAACATTTTAACAGTGTTTGTGCATTGAAATCTAAGCTATACAAGTTCCTGTCTTAAGAGAACTTAATGCTTGGGTTTATATTTAGGACCAGGGTTTTCTTGTCTCATGCCAGTTGTATTCTTGTTGCTGTGCATTCCTGCTGCAAGGCTCCCCAGTGTTTTCACAGTACTGGTGGTGCTTTCACAGCATTGGTAATGAGTGACGTGGAACTGAAGGTCCCACTTTTGTTCAAAATCGTGTTTTGATCACTTGTTTCTTTGTATGGCTGCCTTTAAGTCTCGGCCAAACTGTTTAAGAATTGATAATCTGAAGAAAAGCCGTCTATATTTTTGTCTATGATGAAAAACTGCCCTATCTGTCAGCAACCACTTTAATCTGTACTGTCGTCTACACAAACAAGTAAAATGATTAGAACAGTTGTGCAGATACTTTGGAAATACTGAGCATGCAAACTTTAAAAAGTTTGCAGGGGTTCGGTGGTGGGGTGGGGGAGCAGTCAATACTTTGAATTTTGGCATAGCTTATAAACTGCAGTTAGAAAACATGTTTCCTAATATCTCGATTAACTGGCTTGTTTTCTCTCTCTCTCTCTCTTCCATTTCCCCTTTCTCTCCTTGTATCTTTGCCTTGCTTCTGCCTGCCGTCCTCAGACTAGAACCAGAAATTTTACTCAGAGCCAAACAGGACTTCATGAAAATTGACAGCGCTACAGATCTACAGTGAGTCTTCCTGCACTCGTCAAAGGAGTGTTTCTTCCGCATGGTACCAGTCGTGTGTCTACAGAACTGTCTTGGATGGTCTCTGCTTTCTGTTTCTTTTTTGCTCTTTCACAGGTTTCGATAAGTGGATTATTTGTGCACTTATGTGACCAACCAGACTGATCATTGAGCACTGTCTCCATATCATTGACCTAATACAGGATCTATTGAACAAGAGTCTTCAATGACAGATACAATTAAAACATTTTTTCAAGAGATTTTGTTTTTAATGACCATCCATATCCTGCCTTGGATTTTTCTTTTTACTTTGCCCAATTTTTTTCTGAGGTTTCAAGTATTTTTCAATACTATGTTTTGAATTTTGACATGGTCTTCAGCTTTGTTCTTCAACTATGTAGATTAGAACGTTAAAAAATAATTATAGCAAATATTGGTCTTGTGACAACTGGGAGTTTAGTCTTAATTTTGTTCAGTTCTGCCTTGTAAAAGTAATGTACCATAGAGACAAAACTGGTTATTGTATAAGAGAGAGTGAGAGCAAAAGCAGTAGAAAAGCACTGCATTCTTCTAGGCTGACGATGTGAAGAAATTCTTCAGCCTTGAAGATGAGCTCAGGTAGCAATTAGTCACAGTTGGATCTGTACGGTAATCAGATCTGAACAGCTGTTGCTGGATTTTCTGAGGTACTGATTAATCAGTTCATAACTGGGAGGTCTACCATTCTGCGAAGCTATGTTTAGAATAGGAAAGGAGTAGGACGTTTCAGCCCTCTAGCCTATTCTGCCTCTTAATTAGATCATGGTTGAATGAAAAAGTGAAACTTTAATCAGAAAAAATAGACAAAGTGAAGTTTGGGAAAGATTGATACTAAGAGGAGAAGTTTTACTGAGGCCTTCAACATTATGAAGGAGTTTTGAAAGGGTAGCCATGGTGAAACTGTGGTATCGTCCATAACAAAGGAGCATAAATGTAAGATAGCCGCTAACTGACACTATAAATTTAGAAATTATAAGGAGTTCCTTTATCGAGAGTAATAAGAATGTGGAAGTCACTGTCATCTGGAATGGTTGAGGCAGATAACATCGACTGATTTTAAGGGTGGACTTGATGCATTTGTTGAAGGAGGAGGGAAAAAGAGGTAGATGGGTCAGGGGTAGAAGAGGTAATTATGATTGGAAGAAGCTAGTGGAATATAATAACCAACACAGGCAAGTTGGGCTTTAATGAATATGAGCTGTAGTAATTCTATGGACCACTTGCCATTTGGGAAAGCTCACCATAGTTGATTCCTGATATGAGGATATTTCAGCCAGGTAAACCAAGATGCAGGCAATGTGAAGTGGTGGTTTGAAATGTTTTTATAGGTCCTTAGGAATATAAATTGGTGAAATGTTCATTTGTGAAAATTCTGATCCTTGACTTTTAACACTAAAGCTTGCAGTTTTAAGCAATTGGCAGATCTTTGAGAGTTAGTAGTTTCACCAAGCTGGTATTCAGATTGGAGTTTGTGTGGGTATTGATAAGCTTCTACCATATTATTGTAATTACTTTCGCACTTCAAATTCCAGAGATTGTGAATTCCTAGCTTTAGCATAAGTGGTCCCCGATTTGCATTAGTTTGATTACATTTGACAAAGAATCTTCTCTAACGAATGCAAATACTTCAACGTGTAACCATGCAGTGAACCCAAGTGTTCCAACCACACACTTAATATAATCGATGTGTTTTATGACCTACCTTTTGAATGCTTTCCTTAGATACTACAAGGACCAAATTGATGCCACAACAGAGAAGTATCCTGAGGAGCAGGAGAACGATTTTGATCAGGAATTCCAGCGAGTTCGTATATCTGGAGAGGAGAAATGTGGGGTATGGCAGATCTGATGTATGGTATTTGGGAGATGGATGAGCATAGCTTCTGGAATAGATACACTTGACTGTTCATTCAGCACATTAAAAGATTTGTGGAAAGGGTTTGTCACATGCTACGTTTTATTTAACATGGTATAGTGAGTTTTAAGGGGCGACTGGACAAATACATGAATAGGATGGGAATAGAGGGATATGGTCCCTGGAAGGGTAGGGGGTTTTAATTCATTTGGGCAGCATGGTCAGTACAGGCTTGGAGGGCCAAAGGGCCTGTTCCTGTGCTGTAATTTTCTTTGTTCTTTATGGTGGGTTTCTTTTAATTAGTCACAACCAGTTAAGAGGAGTTTTCAAAATTTCGACAACTATTTTAATTGAGGTATTCCACCCCCCTTGTTCTTCAATGCTCTCCCTTCACCATACATTACCTGCAGAGGACATGGCGGGTTGCCTACCTCCATTTCTACCTCTACTTCACAGACTAGTTGAGATTGGTAAATCTTTGTGCAAGGCATGGATGTCACCCTGTGACCTACCATTCTATAGCACTTCCTGGTGTGATTGCTGTCTTTCAAAATGCAATGGGGTGGATATCGGGCACTGATTAGCACTGCTGCCTCACAACGCCAGGGACCCGGGTTCAATTCCGGCCTTGGGTGACTGTGTGGAGTATGCATGTTCTCCTTGCATCTGCGTGGGTTTCCTCTGGATGCTCTGGTCTCCTCCCACAGTCCAAAGATGTGCAGGTTTGGTGAATTGGTCATGCTAAATTGCCCCTCAGTGTCCTAAGATTTGTAGGTTAGGGGGATAAGCGGGATAAATGTGTGGAGTTACAGGAATAGGGCATGGGGTGGGCCTGGGTAAGATGCTGTTTTGGAGAGTCGATGATTACGCGATGGACCAGATGGCCACCTTCTGCACTTTAGGGATTCTGAGATTCAAAGATATTTCAAAACTGGGCATCTTGTTGCTCAATCTAATATACTTTCGGTTGCTTCTTCAGATTGAAGTTTGTCAAGCACACTTAACTGTTGATACCCATGTCAGACAGTCATGTTGGTTTGTAACCACACTGCTCCATCTAGCAGTAAAACAATTACATAGGTCCTTGAATCCCAGTGTGGAATGGGCTCTGTTAGGGAGGCTGATGGAGGTGGGAGTTGGCATTTCCCACAAGGAAGAATTTCATGGTGTACTAGTGTGGGTCACATGTTGGAGATTAGTTTACAGAATACCATTGCAAAGGCGATGGAAAAGACCACTTGCCTATCCTCTGCCGGTACGTGATACTTAATGAAATAAAAAGGAGTAAAATAATTAACACAATGTATTATAAAGTCATCCTATCTTATATTTAACAATCTACTAGAAGCTACACATTGAAGCCCCAGTATTCTGCCCTAGGTAATCGGTCATATTCCACTATGGGGCATTACCTTCACAAGGGGGAGACAGAATTGAAGGCAAAATTGCTGTGTGCCTTTCATATATGGCTCTTGGAGGCAACTTTCAATGTCAAGTTTTCTGTCTGTTTTTTTTAGGAGATTATAACTAATACAAAGTGGCAGAAGTAAATGTAAAATAAGAGAAAATACTTTTAGAACACCAGAAAACACTGATGATCAAGGAAATACCTTCATTTTGTGTTAATCATTTAAGCAAGCTCTGAAGCAAAATAATTTAGAAAACTGGGAAATACCATGATAATGGGATTCTACATTGTGATTAGATAACCCGCTAACTTTTTAGAAAGATGAATTTCATGGAATAATAGAATCCCTGCAGTGCAGAAAGAGGCCATTTGGCCCATCGAGTCTGCACTGACTCTTACCCAGACATACACTGTAACTCCACGCGTTTACCCCACTAATCCCTCTAATCTATGTATCTTGGGACAGTAAGGGCAAATTTAGCGTGGCCAATCAACCTAACATGCACATTTTTGGGAGGAAATCGGAGCACCCGGAGGAAACTCCACACAGCCATCCAAAGCCGGAATTGAACCCAGGTTCCTGGTGCTGTGGGGCACCAGTGCTAACCACTGCGGCACTGAAGGCAAAGTAGATCTGTTGAGTCTTCTTGATATCTCGTTTCTTACTAGGAATCTGTAAGCCATTAGTAATTTCTAATGCGAACATCACTCAACAATAATACATTCTATTATTTCTAAACATATTCATTGTAGGTCCCTTTCACAGACCTTCTGGATGCTGCTAAATGTGTCATCAAAAGCCTGTTTGTTCGAGAGAAGTACATGGCTCTGTCCTTGCAGAGCTTCTGTAAGACAACAAAGAGGTTTCTGGAGCAGCTGGGGGACAGGCAGTGTCAAGCAAACTTGCATGAAGAAATGCTGGAAGCGCCCATGTCACCAGGTGAGACCAGACATAAAATTGTCAGCAGCAGGCAGTTATGTTGGAAACTTCGGCTGACAGATGGCAATTGTTGTTGGCAATCAAATAAAAATAGTCTGATTGGCAGACTGGAAATGCTTTTTGTTGATATAAAGGGAACTGGGATGTGCTGTGTTAATGAGATTACATTGAATGTTGGTTCAAGCTGGGTATTTTTTTTTAGAAATGTTATCCGTTGAATCAAGAGTTGTGCCAATACTTGTCAGGCTGTGAAAGGCCAAGATTTAGCAGTAGAATTGGTCTGTGCCAACACTACAAAATGGGTCACCATGCCAGTTTTTATTTTCCATTAACTCAGAAAATATTGCCAAGATTTTAAATTTCCAACCACGTACAAGCAACAGTGAGAATATGAAATGAGTCTTAGCATAGAACATTACAGCGCAGTACAGGCCCTTCGGCCCTCGATGTTGCGCCGACCAGTGGAACCAATCTAAAGCCCCTCTAATCTACACTATTCCAATATCATCCATATGTTTATCCAATAACCATTTGAATGCTCTTAATGTTGACGAGTCCACTACTGCTGCAGGCAGGGCATTCCACGCCCTTACTACTCTCTGAGTAAAGAACCTACCTCTAACATCTGTCCTATATCTCTCACCCCTCAATTTAAAGCTACGTCCCCTCCTGTTAGCCATCACCATCTAAGGAAAAAGGCTCTCACTATCCACCCTATCTAATCCTCTGATCATCTTGTATGCCTCTATTAAGTCACCTCTTAACCTTCTTCTCTCTAACGAAAACAACCTCAAGTCCCTCAGCCTTTCCTCATACGATCTTCCCACCATACCAGGCAACATCCTGGTAAATCTCCTCTGGACCCTTTCCAAGTTTCCACATCTTTAGTCTTCAAAACTAATTTGAAGTAATTTCAACTGTGTACCGTTCTGGTCACCCTATTACAGAAAGGATATTATTAAAACTAGAAAGAGTGCAGAAAAGATTTACTAGGATGCTACCGGGACTTGATGGTTTGAGTTATAAGGAGAGGCTGGATAGACTGGGACTTTTTTCTCTGGAGTGTAGGAGGCTTAGGGGTGATCTTATAGAGGTCTATAAAATAATGAGGGCATAGATCAGCTAGATAGTCAATATCTTTTCCCAAAAGTAGGGGGGAGTCTAAAACTAGAGGGCATAGGTTTAAGGTGAGAGGGGGGAGATTAAAAAAAAAAGGTCCAGAGGGGCAATTTTTTCACACAGAGGGTGGTGAGTGTCTGGAACAAGCTGCCAGAGGTAGTAGTGGCGGCGGGTACAATTTTGTCTTTTAAAAAGCGTTTTAGACAGTTACATGGGTAAGATGGGTATAGCGGCATATGGGCCAAACGTGGGCAATTGGGACTAGCTTAGGGGTTTAAAAAAAGGGGCGGCATGGACAAGTTGGGCCAAAGGGCCTGTTTCTATGCTGTAAACCTCTATGACTCTAATTTGAACTATTGTTAAAATTAGTTTTGGAGGGAAATCAAGACTGGGCATGGTGAAAGATCAACTGCTGATTCGCTACGAGCCTGTTTTGCATTGCTCCAATAGAGCCAATTTTACCTCCTTTAATCTCTGCAGCTGTGGAGAAAACGTATAAAGGGGATTGTTACAAATTCCAATTGGTACACACGCTGTTCCTCTAGATTCAACAGATTGATGCAAGACATAAATTTCAAGCTGAATATATTCCACATACCAGTGGCATCCTTTATTCTATAAAAATTACACCACATTGCTTGCTACTGCTGGTTAAATACGCAGAGAAACTGTGGGTCAAATTTAATGAGGATGGCAGAGGGCCCAATATCTGCCACCAAAACTGGAGGCACTTTTGCTGCCTCGATTTCAGGAAGCCTTGAGGGAATTAAATTTCTAATTGGCAACAGGACCCCTATGCCAGGCTACTGGTTGCATGGGGGATATTTAATGCTTCCCTCATTAGGGCTGTTGCCAGTAACACGCTTGATCCCTGGAGAAGGGCAAGTGAGGGAGGGATGGGGGATCATGTGAGGGGGTCACCGACAAGAGTTGGGTGTAGGGGTTTAGGGGAATGTGCAAGAATGGTTCTTATTGAGCACCCCACTACCCACTGCTGTGTCCCTTGATCAGGCACTGAGTGCCTTTGTGTGAATGAACGCCCTTCCCTCTCCCTGTAGGCTGCATGCAAGCCACATGGCTTTGGTTGTTGGTTTCCCTGTATGGCAAGTCCCTCGTTGATTGAAGATGTGCAGCAGCAGGATGAGGCCCTTGAGCAGGCATTAGTATCCATTTAAGAGCCTCAGTTGACATCCAGGAAGGCAGTTCCAGAACCTTCCCACTTTGGGCTTAATCAAGGAGAAGTAGTAGGGTCCCCACCCGCCCCCTCCTGCCTGATCAAAAGTCCTTCCTTTCTAACACTGTTGTGAGACTTACCGAAGATTGGATTATATTTAGGAAGAAAGAACCTTTAGGTATTAAACACAACGGTTTTCTATACAACCACATCATATGCTCCTCCTAATGGCACCCCATTCAAGTAATTAGTTCATTAAGTTATCTTTTGGATGCAACCGTTAACCGTCAGGAGAGACATTGATAGATGGAGATTTCTTAAATATGTTGGTTGCTTTGCTTTTTGGTTTTGCTGTCTATTGTGGAGAGTGGACAACTTGCTCTGTAAAAATCCTTTATTCGTAAACACAAGTATAGTTGCTGGAATTGGCGCACAGACAGAAGTTCCCTCCCTCTCTTTCATGTTCATGTAGCCGAACTGCATCTGCACACCGCTTGCGTGTTTACAATGTCCAGAGTTACCTAGAGTGCTGTATTGTGTCACATGCAGGTAGAAATTGTTTTGAGAGTTTAACTATCTCTTGATTTATTTTACAGATGCATCTTTCCATTCACCATTTGCTGAGGAGCATCCATATGAAAACTGTGATCCAAGTATAATGCCTGAGGATGTTGGGTTTGGCTGCAAAATGATTGATGGAGTCACCCATGTGTACTCTAAATCAAATATTATGGACAAGTAATCAAAACTCTTATAATATTGTATAGAACTCTTGCAATCGTTATATGCTAATTAGTTCCTTTAGTATTAATTATATTGGTTATCCAGTAATAAATGAGTAGAAATTTCCTCCAATTAAATGTTGGGAAGACTGAAACCATTGTTTTCGGTTTTCACTCTTAAACTCCATTCCCTAGTTACCGACTCCATCCCTCTCATGAACAACTGTCTGAGATTAAACCAGTCCATTTATAACCTTGGTGTCATGCTTGCTCCTGAAGTGAGCTTCCGAATTCCTATTTGTACCATCTCTAACACTGTCTGTTTCCATTGACGTACGTCACCTGAATTCACCCCTTACTCAGCTCATCTGCTGCTGAAACTCTCACTTATGCTTTCATTACCTCTATACTCCTATATTCCAACACACTCCTGGCTGGTCTCCCACATTCTACCCTCTGTAAACTTGATCATTCTGCTGTCTTTTGTCTTAACTTGCACCAAGTCCTGCTCCCCAGTCACCCCTTTACTCACTCATCTGCATTGGCTGCTGGTCAAGTAATGTCTTGATTTTAACATTTGTACCATTCATTTCAAATCTCTCCATGGCTTTGCCTCTTCATATCTCTGAAATCTCCAAAGCCACAACCCTCTGAGATATCTATACTCCTCTAGTTCTGGCTTCTTGTGAATTCCCAAGTTTTAATTGCTGCACCACTGGCAGCAAGCTGTGAAATATCATCCCTACACTCCTCCACCTCATTTTCCTCCCTTAAGGCACTCCTTGAAGCCTACTGCTTTGACTAAGCTTTTGATCATCTGACCTAATATCTATTTATGTGGCTCGATGTCATACTTTGTCCTATAATGTTCTGTGAAGCATCTTGGGACATTTCATTATGTTAAGGGCACTATTGTTGTCATTTCAATCTTTGTAAATACTGAATGCCTTGGATAATTTTCGGCTGCTGGGCCAGTTCTAATATTTTCAGGTATTAATATGCCCTTACTGACATCCAGGGAGGTTTTATGCTGCTAAGTCGGAAGCTCCAGGTTCAAGTCCTACCTCGGGGCTTGATGACCAAGGAATAATGCGGCCAAACAGGTAGTGAGAGTGGGAGTCAACCGTGTGATGAAAACAATGTTGGAGCCTTAATCATCACTATCAATAGCTTCAAACTACACCATGCACGTAAAAGTGCATATTGCTCTAGCAATTCTGACTTCGAGTGAACTGTAATACGCCATCACTACTGACATCCAAGACCAGAAATTTCATTGGCTATGTTTCAGATCCATAACTTTAAGGGACGGCACAGTGGTTAGCACTGCTGCCTCACAGCTTCAGGGACCTGGGTTCGATTCCCGGCTTGGGTCACTGTGGGAGGAAACCGGTCACTGTCTGTGTGGAGTTTGCACATTCTCCCCGTGTCTACGTGGATTTTCTCTGGGTGCTCTGGTTTCCTCCCACAGTCCAAAGATATGCGGGTTAGATTGATTGGTCATGCTAAATTGCCCTTTAGTGTCCCGGGATGTACAGATTAGAGGGATTAGTGGTGTGGTGTTATGGGGATAGGGCCTGGGTGAGACTGTTGCCGGTGCAGACTCGATAGGCCGAATGGCTGCCCCCTGCCCTGTAGGGATTCTACGATTCTATGGAAGTGGGATGCTTTTAGAGTTATTTTCATATTTCATTAGATTGTGACACTTATAATTTTTTTAATTTGGAGTTTGCATCCCTTTTAGGATGATGTAGAGTGTGATAGTGTCATGGCAATGTTGCTGGACTGAAGCTGACTGACTGTGGAAAAACCCAATTGCCACTAAATCTGCTATCCTTACTTAACCTGCCCTATACGTGACTCCACTCCTGTTCTTGACAAACAGAAAATGCTAGAAATATTCAGAAGATCAGGTAACGTCTGTGGAGTGAAAACAGAATTAACATTTCAGGTTCTTAACATTTCGTCAGAAACTTTCATGGTGACAGGTTAGTGACCTGTAAAGTTATCCCCGTTTCTCTCTCCACAGATGCTGCCTGACCAGCTAAGCATTTGCAACATTTTCTGTTTATATTTCAGATTTTGCTATTGGATGGCTCTTTCGCTCTGAAGTGCTGTAGCAGGCAAGTCAGTTGTGTCAAATTGCTAAGTTACAGTGGTTCAAGTAGCAGGACCACAACTGCCTTCTCAGTGGCTAACATGGATGGGCCACAAATGGTGCCTTGCCGGTGACACCCACATCCCCACAGTTTTAAAAATAGACAAGCTGTCCTTGTGCCTCAGTGCTTCATCAAATAAAAATGAAGTGCTGCGTGCTCGGTGGAAGAGACACAGTGAAGATGAATGTCCTGTTATCTTCTGATGGCTATTAAGTGGAGACTATGTTATCGCTCAACCTCACAAGTGTAAAAGCTCTATTACTTATTTGGATTGCAGGCCTGAAATGTGACAATAAACAGGTGTGTGGCAGAGGAGATGTTTTAAAATACTGGCTGGCTTTTAAATTTCTCTCAACACCCCTGAAGGACAAAGCACCAAGAATAGGAATTAAAATGATGCATCATATCACCCATAACAACATATTTCCTCGACTAAGTTGGTATTTCAGTAGGCTGCTTTCCTGTCTCCTTTGTAACCAATCTGTAAAAAAATGGATTAAAAGGGGCCTTTGTCTCACCATCTGTAGACTTGTGGTTTAACTGAAATTGGTAACCAAACACTTGGTAAATGAATGGCATAAAATCCACATCTTACTATTTCATGCTTTCATGCATGGTTGTGGCCATATCAAGATTAACCGGTTTCAGCAAGCATCAATATAATTGTGGACCGGTGGATTATTTGCTATTTTGCCATAATATACAATATTTTCATTTTGGAGATCCCCAAGATGGTTCCAACTATGTGTTTTCTTCATTTGCATAAAGCTTATCATTTATTTCATCCTCAGGAAGAGCAGGTTATTCACAAAGATCCTGTGTAACATGCAAGTAATTCCCCTATCAGTTGACGGTAGGATTGCATCAATAGCAACATTTAGCTGTGTCCTCTCAGTTATAGTGGAATAATGATTGGAGAAACGCAAATCTAAGCACAAAGCGACAAATATTATCTTTGTTGGTCACCTTGGTGGGAAATTTGTCCCCATCACCAAACCACAATAGTTACGAGGGCCAAAGTTTGCACTACAGGCATCTACTAGTGTTCCTATTGAGCCAGCTGCTTGGAGTTGGCTAATTGTGTCCTAACTTTTAAATATGTGTATGGCAAAATAATTTGTAAATGAACCTGGTGTCTGAGCTTAGATCTGTTTGTTTAGGTCAACAGAACTGGACCTACCTTGCCCAGATCTTCAGGAATTCACTGCAGATATGAACGTTTTAATGGCCTTAATAATTAATGGACCAGTGTAAGTACAAATTAATTTGAGTGCTGTAGTATTCATTGACCTTTACTTTTGACAACACTCAGTTCTAGCTCACCACTGCCTCTGTTGTACCACACCCAGCTGTACGTCACCACTGTCTCTGTTGAACTGTGTTGCTTTGTTGACAAAATTATTAAATGTGTGATTGTTGTAATTGCTTCTTTTCTGTGTAGCTGAGCGACATTACCTCTATAGTACAAGTTAGAATTTTATTTTGATGAGAAACTTACAATGGGAACCAAATATTTCAAGTACGTTACTTCAATAGGACTGATTTTATTCTTGTAGGTTATGTGAGTAGATGAGCAGTCAGCAGAACTATTTTCTTTTTGACTCAACAGGAAATCCTTCTGCTATCGACGGCTGCAGTTTCTGAGTTCTAAGTTCCAGATGCATGTTTTATTGAATGAAATGAAGGAGCTGGCTGCTCAGAAGAAAGTACCACATCGAGACTTCTACAATATTCGCAAGGTAGGAAGACTGAGAACGTGCGTTTTACTCTCACTCACTCTCGTATTTTACACCTACTGCGCTCCAGTATTTGTGACTTCCCTCTTGGTATCTTTTATCATCACTATAACAGCTTCTTTGTGAAATAAACTGGATGTGACATTGAGCAAAGCCTGACTGTCATGATAATCTATCAATGTTGGTCATGCGCTGCAAGCAGTGTCCTGAAAACCTGCATCTAGGGTCATTTCTGTAAGAGAGGTTTTAGTTATGAATAAAGATCTCTTTAGGACTATATTTATTGCTGCTTGCAAGGATGTTTTGTAAGTAGTGCAGATATAATTGACACCAGTGCAATTTAAATGAACACACTGTTGCTAGGAGTACATCTAGCAAACAAGCGGTAAGAATAACCATAGAATTCCTACAGTGGAGAAAGAGGCCATTTGGCCCATTGAGTCATAACGCGTGAAAGCCATGGCTCAGTTGGTAGCACTCTCACCTCTGATTCACAATATGCCTGATTCCAATTCCACTCCAGGGCACAACACCAAAAATCAAGGCTGGCGCTCAAGTGCAGTACAGAGGGAGCACTGCACTGTCAGAGGGTTGCCATCTATCAGATGAAATGTTAAACCGTGACCCTATCTGCCAGCTTGGATCAATGTAAAAGATTCCATGACACCATTTTTGAAGAGGGGCAGGGGAGTTATCTCCATTCCTGATCAATATTTATCTCTCCATCAATGCTGCAAAAAAACGATGATCAAGTTATTATCACATGGCCGTTTGCAGGAGTTTTCTCTGCGCTAATTGGTTGCTGTGTTTACTACATTATGACAGCCACTACATTTCAAAAAGTACTTCATTAGCTGTAAAGTGACTTGAGATGCCTGATAGTCATGAAAGGCAGTATATAAATGCAAGCCATTCTTTCTTTTATTATTGAATGAGTTAAGCAATATTGGGCCTCGTACTAACTAATCTTCATGCAATGTGATTTCATTTACATTTCCTAAATTTAATGATATATAATTTATTCAGATTGTTAAGTAACTTTTTATTGCTAAAAGTGAGTGAATTATCAGGAGTAGACCATTAAGAAAAATAATTGAATTTAACATCGCTTAATAAGCATGAACTCTATACTGATGGGGAAGAATACTCAACAGTTAAATGCGCCACCACTCAGCTGCCCTATCCAATTTCACAATGTGTTCTGTGCAGCATTGTAGAAGTGGTGTGGAAACAGGGTCAATATATAGCACACTGTTCAAAAATATCTTGGGTTCTTTTTGGTACTTAATAGAAACAAAGAAGATAGGAGGAGGCCATTTGGCCCTTCGAGCCTGCTCTGCCATTCATCACGATCATGGCTGATCATCCAACTCAATAGCTTAATCCTGCTTTCTCCCCATAACCTTTGATCCCCAATATAATGCATATAAGAATGTTTGCGCAGGGAAATGGAACACATTGAGCTGGATTTTCTGTGCCCCCTGCAGTGGCGGAGACAGCCCACCATTAGCCAACGGTGAGATCTTCCGATGCTACTGCCAATGGGGTTTCCCATTCTATGCACTCCCTTGCAACCGCGAAACCTGCAGCGGGGTTGTGCTGTCAGTGAGATTGGAAGATCCCGCTGGCAAGAACGGCCAGAAAATCCAGCCGTTGTATTTCAGTAGGTGCATGAATCACTCTTAGATCAGGTATAATCTAGCTAATGCAAAGAAATGAAATTGAGGTTTTATTACTCTGGAATTTTGTAATGTTCCTCCTATCCCAGGATGTCATCATCGTAATTTGCCACACTTTCAAGAATTAAGTTTCTTCCCTGCAATATAAGAAATTTCGTTTTATTGCTTTTACATTCATAGCTCAGGTACATTTATCAGGATTTCGGTCATCGGTCAGCTAACATTGTGCCTTCCTCCATGAGCAGAGGCATTTTGTTGACCAACAATACTCCAAAATGGTAGCCTGAAAAAGACAGTATAAAGCCCGGTGCCAAAAATTTAAACCACTGGGGGTGGTGGTGAAGATGAAGGGTAGAGAAGCAAGTCTTTGTTACAATTTATTCACATGGGTGTCCAATTTATTGCCCTTAAGATGTCGATGGCCCAACATCTTAAGAATAGAACTTAGAGGCTAGGCTATTTCACAGGCTAGTTAAGAGTCAACCATATTGGCCAGACCAGATAAGACAGCAGATTTTCTTCCTTAAAAGAAACCACCATCTCGTACCTAATTAGTGTTCAGTATATACTGTAGGCCAACACTTCATAGAATCCTACAGTGCTGAAGGAGGCCATTCAGCCCATTGAGTCTGCACCGACCACAATCCCACCCAGGCCCTATCCCCATAACCCCATGCATTTGCCCTAGCTAGTTCCCCTGATATTAAGGGACAATTTAGCATGGCCAATTCACCTAACCTGCACATATTTGGACTGTGGGAGGAAACCGGAGCACCCGGAGGAAACCCACGCAAACACGGAGAAAATGTGCAAACTCCACACAGGTAGTGACCCAAGCCGGGAATCGAACCCGGGCCCCTGGCACTGTGAGGCAGCAGTGATAACCACTGTACCACCGAGCTGCCCAACACTTGTTGAAAATGAATTGAAGCTCTCTCTTACCTCATTTAACATTCGTTACTTAAAGTGATTTTTTAAAACTCTTTCACGGGATGTGGGCATTGCTGGCAAGGCCAGCATTTATTGTTCATCTGTAATAGCCCAGAGGCTAGATTACAGTGGGTCTGGAATCGCATGTAGGCCAGACCAGGTAAGGACAGCAGACTTTCTCCCTAAAGGGCATTAGTGAACCAGATGGGCTTTTACAAAATCTATGATGGTTTCAGTTCCAGATTTATTAGTTAATTGAATTTAAATTCCACCAGCTAGCGTAGTGGAATTTAAACCCATGTCTGCAGAGCATTAGTCTGGACTTTGGATGACTAGTCACTACCACCACTACACCCAACATAGTGAGCTGACAGGAACTTTGATTACTTCTGTGTGCACTGGATTTAAACCTGAGGGCTTCGAGTCCTGATTCACAGTGCTACCCAATAATATTTGAAGTAGCTGTTAATTGCCTGCTTTCCCTCCCCCAAACCCCAATTTTAAAAAATAATTGGCAATGTTGGTCAACAAAATGCCTCTGTCTGTGGACAATGTCAGCTGGACAATGACTGGATCTTGGGAGATGTGTCAGAGTTCTAAATAAAGGAACAATGGAACTGTTGTCTATATTGGAAAAAAAACCCTAGTATTTATTGTGCACCAATGTGCTCTTGGGGTTGGGGCAACACGAGGTTTCAGAACAATTAAAATTTAGTTACATTTTAAATTTATAATATCCAGGCCATTTTCTTTTTAGGGAAAAAAACCTGAGCCCAAGTTCTGTGGATCACAAAGCTGAGTATCAGATTATAACATATCAGATTATGTCTCTGTTTTCCTTTTATCTAATCCAGTGATTCAATACAACCATCACTCTCACCCAGTTCATTTCAAGAGACTACTTTTGTGGTTCCTGATATGCAAATAGAAAATCTGTGCAGAACAGAAGGGGATAAGTCTTCAAAATTTAGCTGGTCAATATAAGCATGGCTTTTTGTTTTTATTAGATTTGATTTATTGGGCGGGATTTTCTGGCTGTGCTTGCCCCAAGACTGGAAAATCCCGCCCGAGGTCAACGGACCTTTGCCTGGTGGTTTTCCCCCCCGCCCACTACAATTCCCGTGGTGGGTGGGACGGGAAAATTCCACCCATTGTGCAATTTAATTTGAACATTTTTATAGAAAATTGGGGAAGGTTCTTGAATGGAATCAACTTATTCCAAAATAACGAGTGAAAAAGACCATCGCAATATTCTCCCCTTGGCAGTAAATGCAGCAGTGTTTTTCTGAACTAAAGGTTTTCAGCTATTGTAGTTTAAAATTAGCATTAGCCAGACTCCAGTTTCCTCAGTCACGGAAATGTCTGCTCTAAACAGCTAGATTTTTTAAAAATTGCAAATTGTGAGGATTTCTGTGGCTTTGTTTGTAACCTGTTCCCTTAACCAACAGGTTGATACCCACATTCACGCATCATCCTGC
Organism: Mustelus asterias; assembly: GCF_964213995.1. NCBI lineage: Eukaryota > Metazoa > Chordata > Chondrichthyes > Carcharhiniformes > Triakidae > Mustelus > Mustelus asterias. Next base: position 13,206,309 of record NC_135825.1, on the reverse strand, counting down.
ATGAACCAGAAACATCTACTTCGTTTTATCAAGCGTTCAATGAAGAAGAACCCAGATGAAATTATTCATATAGAAAACGGAAAAGGACAGACTCTGAAGGATGTCTTTGAGAGCATGAACCTCACGGCGTACGATCTCAGTGTGGACACATTAGATGTGCACGCGGTATGCACAGAATTTAGTTTGCAAGAGGCACTAAAACACGCCGGTCACATACAACCCACTGCTTCTAGTTTATTCTCCCAATATTTCTGTAATATATTTAAATGGGATTTAAATAATACTAAGTCCCACTTTTATAGTTCATAGTCATGTCTGGATCAGTCAGGTTTTCTTCTGTGGTTTAATTGGTAAACCAACATGTACCACGGCTTGATAGGAACTTGTGTTCACCCTGTGATTCCCCACTTGGATTGAAAGGAAAGGGGGAGGGAAAATCAATGAGCAACAAACAAAATATCTGCAGTTGTCCAAGTACAGGAAGATGACTGACTCTTACTTTTAAAACATCTAAGGCATTTAAAACTAAATTACGTGTTGAATTTCTGCAGCTGTGCAAGTACTTTATTTTATTTGTTGCCAAGATGAAGTATTTGGGGAGCTGAAGTTGAACTGCATGTTGCAATTAAGAAGAGTGCATTTTTCTGGCGTATGATGCAACTCTTTTGTCTGAACATAAGAAAATTAATTTGGTTAGTGTTCCTTCTTTTATCTTTCAATTCCTATCAGATTGTGGTTTTGCTCCAAAATTAAGTAATGTTACTGTAAACAAAGGGTTTGTTTTTTGGAGAGCATTTGTCATTTTCTTCCCCCAAAGATCCTGACACTTGCTGGCAAATGATTGCACAGACACCCTGTGGTACCATTCCAAGTGGTGAAATGACACACAAGCATCTGGGAATAATGGACAGGATAGGACCAGCTGGTCTGTCAAGCCTTATCCCACATATGATGCCTGGAATATCACTAGATGCTTCCTTTGGCAGAGCCTTCAGCCTGCCATCATGTAATCTCTTGGGGACCTTCTCTGTGACGCTATCTCTGTCTGGGCAAAACCTGGGACAGCTCCTTCTCGGGAATCTAACATCTATCCTGTTTTTACGTTTGCATAGTCTTCACATCCTTGGTTCTCCACAACCTGTCAAACAAAATAGCTTTATTATAGGTATGCAAAGCAATCCTTTCTTTATCTTGTACTCCTCTATCAGATCAATTCTTAAGTTGGTGATGCTGTAAAGTAAATAGACCCAGCTCTTTATGCCTGTCTGAATAATTAAGGTTCTTTAAGCTGGAAATCTCTCTTGTAGCTCTCTTCTTAACCTTTTCCAAGATCAACATATCAGCCACCATCTGAGGGGAATAAGCTAGGAACAGTTCTCCAATTACTCATACACATGACAAATGGTCTCCTTTGATTTGATAGTAAATGCATCGTGGCTAAGCCTGATCCTGCTTGCGGTTAACATTCACACCTGTAGACTTTGTTACAGGGTTTACTGGCTAGACATCTAAAGCGGAAGCCTTGGCTGTTTTCTTTTCATCTTCCCTAACTCATGGGGAATGTAACTAATGATTAAACAGATTTCCCAGTTGAAATTACTAACTTCTCACAGACCATGGAGTGAACCTGGGACGTTCATTTTGTACCTTCACACCATCCATTTGCCCACCTAAGCCTTTAAGATAAACTTTAATTCTTATGAGCAGTTTAAAGCTAATTCCCCATCTAGATTGTAAATGGCATACTTTTCTTTAAATTCTGGCAGGATTTGGATTCTCTGTGAAAAGTGGAGGGGACTCGAGCCTCAGTACTTTGAATAGTAAGTACATATCCCGAGATGTGTTCCTGGGTTTTTTTTTTACTTCAATCATATTTAAAATTTATCTGAGGAGTGACTCCTCCAAGGAGAAAAAAATTCCAGCTGGAACTGTGGGAGGTTGGGAGGGAAGAAAGAGCATCCATGGCGGATCTCAGAAAAGAGTATTCATACTAAGGCTAATCATACTAAGAGTAATCATACAAGAGGTAGGTGACCTCCTGTAATGGGATCTCTTTGGCCTACAGAGCCTAGTGTGTTCATTCTATTTGTGATGAATACAAGATTTGGTGGAAAAGCCAAATTAATGGATCAGTGCGATTAGTATTCACAAAAAAAACCTATGTCACATCTAAGGGTAAGTACTTGGCATTCAGAATATTGACCCTTAGACTTTGCTTCTCCTTCGAAATTTCAGTGTTCAAAATGTCATTGCCTGTAAGCTAAAAGATGAAAATTCCAATTTTACTGTCAAAATATGTGTTGCCCTTTTGTCCTAACTGAAATGATCTGCTGATATTACACATCAATATCATTTATCTCCTTTTCCACTGCCTGTTTGTTTAACTGCCTCATTGAGTAAAACATTTCCAATAAGATCTTGGATATTCACCCACTTCTGGACTAAAATACGAGGCATGGTTCAGCATTTTAAAATCTTTAGTACGTTTTTTAACAGACGTCCTATCTGTAGCAGTGGTAGCTTAAATGTTCGCTTTGAGTTGTAATGAATCATGATTTATCTTTGAGCTGATTGTGCTGGTTAGTGTAGAGGGTGAGTAATTGCTATATGTTAACTCTTCTCTTCAATATAATTATGATCTATGGGGTGTGAATAAAAAACTTTAACCGACCAGGATGTTGCCTGGTATGGTGGGAAGGTCTTATGAGGAAAGGCTGAGGGACTTGAGGTTGTTTTCGTTAGAGAGAAGAAAGTTAAGAGGTGACTTAATACAGGCATACAAGATGATCAGAGGATTAGATAGGGTGGATAGTGAGAGCCTTTTTCCTCGGATGGTGATAGCTAGCACGAGGGGGCATAGCTTTAAATTGAGGGGTGATAGATATAGGACAGATGTCAGAGGTAGGTTCTTTACTCGGAGAGTAGTAAGGACATGGAATGCCCTCCCTGCAACAATAGTGGACTCGCCAACATTAAGGGCATTTAAATGGTCATTGGATGAACATATGGATGATATTGGAATAGTGTAGGTTAGATGAGCTTTAGATTGGTTTCACTGGTCGGCGCAACATCGAGGGCCGAAGGGCCTGTAGAAACATAGAAAATCTACAGCACAAACAGGCCCTTCGGCCCACAAGTTGTACCGAACACATCCCTACCTTCTAGACCTACCTATAACCCTCCATCCTATTAAGCTCCATGTACTCATCCAGGAGTCTCTTAAAAGACCCTATTGAGTTCGCCTCCACCACCCCTGACGGCAGCCGATTCCACTCGCCCACTATCCTCTGTGTGAAAAACTTACCCCTAACATCTCCCCTGTATCTACCCCCCAGCACCTTAAACCTGTGTCCTCTCGTAGCAGACATTTCCACCCTTGGGGAAAAGCCTCTGAGAGTCCACCCGACCTATGCCTCTCAACATCTTATGCACCTCTATTAGGTCTCCTCTCATCCTTCGTCTCTCCAAGGAGAAAAGACCGAGCTCCCTCAGCCTATCCTCATAAGGCATGCCACTCAATCCAGGCAACATCCTTGTAAATCTCCTCTGCACCCTTTCAATCTTTTCCACATCCTTCCTATAGTGAGGCGACCAGAACTGAGCACAGTACTCCAAGTGGGGTTTGACAAGGGTCTTATATAGCTTATATAGTACTGTGCTGTAATGTTCCATGTTCTATTTTTATCTCCCTTTCTCCCTGCTTCCTGTCCCATTGTTATAATGGTTTTTGAATTCCTTTTATTTTCAGCCCCTTGACCACATTTGCTTTTTGTTATTTTGTCCAATTGTTTTCCTCTTCATCCCACTCTGCTTCATTGCTGCTTGATTTGTGGCTCAATGGGACAAGTCAGTTTAGATGTTGAAGCACACTCACTTAGTGCCACATAGTGATTGGGGAAGTGAATAAGCATGAGTAATGCAGTTGAAAAATGGCACGCAGTGATTGAGTTTGTAAAGGAAAGGTCATGGAAGAAAGGAGGAGGTTGACTGTTGGTTATCAGTTTGGAATCTGTTGTGCCAACAAATCTTTGTGTGTCATGCTCCTTTGGGCTGAAGATAATTGGTACCAAACAGAAGTCAGCTGTGGTGCTATCCCTAATGGCCAAAGCAGGACAGCAAGAAAAACAAAATGTAAAGCAAGCTGCTGCAATATTTAGAGTCGATACGTGAATACAGAGATGTGGTGTTTGCTTTAGATTATCCTTTCCCCCCACGTTATAGATTTTTAACATGGATGCTGCACTGATAATCCTGCTGGTTATTTACTTAGCTCTGGAACTCTGCCCTTGAATTATTTGGTGTATAATTTCTCATTGCATTAGATATCTGTAAAAACCTTTGATTTGGTCTGGCAATGTGCATTTTTTTCCCCCTAAAAGCTCATGATCTATTCACACTACCTGAAGGATGTGGAGACTTTGGAGAGGGTACAGAAAAGGTTTACCAGGATGTTGCCTGGCTTGAGGGAATTAGCTATGAGGGGAGGTTGGACAGACATTTTGTTTTCATTTGAATGTCAGAGGCTGAGAGGTGACCTGAGAGAAGTTTACAAAATTATGAGAGGCATGGATAGTCGGAGTCTTTTTCCCAGTGTAGAAATGTCAATTGCTAAGGACCACAGGTTTAAGGTAAAAGAGAGAAAATTTAAAGGAGATGTGAGAGGCATCTCATGTGCGTTTTTTTACACAGAGGGTGGTAAGTGCTTGGAATGCGCTGCCAGAGGAGGTGGTAGAAGCAGATACAATAGCAAAGTTTAATAGGCATCTTGACAGATACATGAATAGGCAGGAAATAGATGCAGAGGCAAAAGGTCTTTAGTTTAGAAAGGCATCATATGTCAGTGCAGACTTGGTGGGCTGAAGGGTCTGTTCCTGTGCTGTGTACTGTTCTTTGTGATTTGATGCCCGTGGCTGTCTAAGCATGCTCTCTAATGTTATGGCATTTTTCTCTTGTTCCAGTAGACATAATTCAAGAAAAAAAATATTTCTCTGATACCTAACCTCGAATCTCTCTCGCAATCTATCTGTCCTTTGACTTGTTTATGAATATCAATTTAGTTAATGAACATAATTCACTTTGAGCTCCAAACATGCCATTCCTCACTCATTTCCTTCTCAAATTAACAGTATTTTGAAATAATGAGTCATCTCGCTCTGTCTCCAACTCACCTTCTCCCAGAACCAGCAAATTATGTATTCTTTCCCTTCTACTTATAATGTTTAAACTTGAAGGCTTCAAGTTCAGGTTGGATAACTGGTGTGCATTTCTAAAAGCACATGATGCACCAGCTATTCAACATTTTTAGTGTTTCTTTCATCCCTTAGAAACGCACTAATAGCTGAAATAAAATTGCATCTCTCAGCTGAGCTGGTTTGGTAGTAATCTGTGACACCCTCATGTACTTCTAAGGGGCTCGGTGAAGCAACAGAGATAGTGGTGGCCTTGGATGGATTTTTGAGGATGGTGGGTGCTCTCTTTCCACTTGTCTCTGTAAACACAGCTGAGATTGGAGACTCTCTGAAGTGGAGGTACATGGGCAAAAAACCCCCACTTCTGCTCAGTGATTCAGTTTGTTGGAGTACTGATGCCAAGTGCTACCATGTTAAATGCTCCGTCCTGCAAAGTATATGTCTTGTATAATATGCCAGACACATGACATTTCAACTGAACTCGATAGCAATCCCAGTATCTCCTCTACTGTGTGAATTTTGCCTCTTTTCTTAACTTGCGATTATCTAATTTTGCCCCCCCAAGGCTGTCGTCCCATCGTCATAATGTCAAACTCTTTGCTACAAAATCCCACAGGGTTGTCATTCCAATTATAACTGAAGAGTTTTAAGGGGCACTCAGGGGGATTCTAAAAGTAACGGCTCTTGTGTATATTATATCTGCCGCCAAGAGGAATGCAGTGGAACAGGGACACTCATCCATTTGGAGAACATTGATTGCACAGGGGAACACAAGGGATCAAAGGAGAGGGAACTAATAAACCATGAAGAAATGTACAAGGGATCAGGGAAGAGGAATCTAATTAACAAAACAGTGAAGAAATTGAGATGAAACAAGTTCAGTGTAGACAAAAAAAAAAGTTAATCTATACAGTGGGATTGATGTGCTACAGCTCTCGCGGTTTTGATATGCTTCCCTTCCCTGTTTGTGAAGTAATTAGTACTAAAATATTGAGCTGTGTAAATACCTCAGGCTGACTCGCCGTTTAGCTTGTGCATGAATGATCAGTGGTTCTACTGGAGTGTCTGCTGATTGTTGACATTGTAAAAGCTGCTATCAGTCAGATTCTTCCTCCTTTGTTAGGGCTAACAGCGAGCAACAGCTAATGTTGGCGGCTATTATCGTAGCTCCACATATGAGGTGAAGCCATTTTATGCCCCCATTATAAATTTGAGGAATTTCCTCCTTTGCTGAAAAGTATGAGGTTAATAAATGCTACTGTTGAAAAAAAATAAATCTGTGGGGGCAAGGTTTTGCCAGAGTAATATATGTAGATTTTCTTGGTGCCAAGATGGACCTGACTGACAGTAGATGTTAAGATGCTGTATATTCCACTAGTAACTGAGGTTGGGGCTGAAGTTACCAGACAATGTCTGGTAATTTCTCAGCCTTTATTTCTGGATATTAAACACTGGTAATGGGAAGAAAATAATCACAAATATAACATTTCTTGGGTGCAGTTGAGATTTTTAAAAATCCTGCCTTGTCCATATTTCAGGAATAAAGGTGTCTTGCTGCAATTGTATGGAGCCTTGGTGAGACTGCACCTGGATTGTGGCTTGGCCTCCTTACCTAAGGAAGGATATACTTGCCGTAGAGAGGAGTGGAGGTTCACCAGGGTAATCCCTGGGATGTCAAGATTGGCTTATGTGAAAATAAGGAGACTGGGCCTGTCTTCTCTATGAGAGGTGACCTCATTGAAACATACGAAATTCTTATAGAATTCTATAATTCTTATAGATGTAGAAAAAGGATGTTTTCCCTGGCTGGTGAGTCTGGAACAAAGTGGGCGACACAGTTTCAGAATAAGGGGCAGGCTACTTAAGACTGAGATGCGGAGGAATTTCTTTATCATTGTGGTGGTGAATCATTGGAATTCTCCACCCCAGAGGGCTGTGGAAGCTCAATGATTGAGTGTGTACAAGACAGAAATCGATAGATTTCTGGAGACTAATACCTTCAGGGGATGTGGGGAGACTAAGAAAAAGTGGTGTAGAGGTAGATGATCAGTCATGGTACGTTTGATGAGCAGGACAGGTTCGACAGGCCGAATGGCCTACTCTTGCTCCTATTTCCTATGTTCCTATCTTAAGCAGAGTAAGAGTTTTAACAACACCAGGTTAAAGTCCAACAGGTTTATTTGGTAGCAAATGCCATTAGCTTTCGGAGCCCTGCAGGTCCGGAGATATCCACTCCATCTGACGAAGGAGCAGGGCTCCGAAAGCTAATGGCATTTGCTACCAAATAAACCTGTTGGACTTTAACCTGGTGTTGTTAAAACTCTCGCTGTGTTTACCCCAGTCCAACACCGGCATCTCCACATCATGCCTATCTTAAGCAGACAGAGACATGGGAAAAGCTGGAAGAGAAATAGGAGAGGTGACTGAATATGGATTCCAAGCGTTAAATAGAAACCCTTAGCGTCAGAACACATGCATCAAAAAATATCAACATTATTATTTCTATGGCTTGAAGTTTTTGGGCGCATGCACTCGGCAGGCCTGGAAGTGGGTGCAAAAGGTGCTTATGGCTGTGGTCAGCCCCAGAATTCGATTTGACGCTGGAAAACCAATTAACAGGCAGCCAGTGTGAAATACTGGGAGTGGCTCAGCGCTGCTGGACAGGATGGATGCTCTTTTCCTCCTTTTTACAAACTTGTAGAAGTGCTTACAATGTTTATATCTTTCTTGCTAATTTATTTTCCTATTTTATTTTCTCACTTTTCCACTTCTTGGTCATCCTTTGCTAATTTGGGAAAATTAAGTTGCCCCCCCAGGATTGCCAATTGTCCTCCTAAGTTTGCAGGTGTATTAAAGCCACCATTTTCCAATGTACTCTGTGTCACCCGAGAACCCAGGACCTGTAGTGAGTGTCCTCCGCACCTATTTTGTATTGTTTTAATGACTTTCCATTTTTAACTGTGTTGGGTGAAGCACCGTCATCTGTTGGAACACCTTTTATTTAGTTACTGGTGCTCATCTTATTCTGCGCAGCAACCAATATTACTAATAAATTGTACTTTCCAGTCTGCAAGTTAATATATTTTGAGTGAGTTAAAATCTCACCCAGTATCTTTTGAACGTAACACAAAGAGCCATGAAATTAAACCCAAGATACAAAGGCAGTTCTTCAGTCTGGTGGTGAAGTTTCATTGGACTATACCACACACACACCCCAGACTTAAATTCCACAGTTTGTCTGCTTCTGAACTCCTTGGTTATCTGCTTTTGTTTTCTGACCCAGCTGTGCACTTCTTCAGCTCACTTGCCACTTTTGGGTTGCCCACAAGGCAGTAACAGGAAACAATCAGTGATGATTATTCCATTGCTAATTATCTGTCTTCTTTCATTCCATGGAGGCACAATGGGATTAAATGTTGATTTGCATTGACTAATGCAACTAAGGTTGGAAACTGTATGGGCGGGTGGGGAGGGGTTATGGGGATGATTGATATCTACGTCCTGCTTTTGGTAACAGATCAGAGTTTTGACTTCCTAAACATTGATTTTCTGTTCTAGGATCGAAACACTTTTCATCGGTTTGATAAGTTCAATGCCAAGTACAACCCAATTGGTGAATCGATTCTTCGTGAGATTTTCATCAAGACTGATAATTGCATTGAAGGCAAATATTTTGGTCACATTATAAAGGTTAGAGTTACAGTGACTAGTGTGCAAGTTTTGTGGATTGTGCTTTTCTTTTCCTTGTTTAATTTAACATTTTCTCCCTTGTTAATTAAAGTATTAACTGCTTTCCTTTCTTGGTTTGGTGCACATCATCTAAGATATTTATGATGGATGTGGGCAAACCATTGACTTTCCTTCTCAAGTAGGCTTCCATTAACATCGCAATGAAGTTACTGTGAAAATCCCCCTAGTCGCCACACTTCGGCCCCTGTTCGGATACACTGAGGGAGAATTTAGCATGGCCAATGCACCTGACCAGCACGTCTTTTGGATGTGGGAGGAAACCAGAGCACCCGGAGGAAACCCACACAGACATAGGGAGAACGTGCAGTCTCCGCACAGACAGTGACCCAAGCCGGGAATTGAACCCAGGTCCCTGGCGCTGTGAGGCAGCAGTGCTAACCACTGTGCCAATTGTGACAGTGATTGTGATCAAGAAATTAATGTATGAATGGTCACAAGACAAACCACTTCCTTGCCATTCTGTGGTGTAAGGTGCTTGACTCCAGCAAAATGCTTCCACCACTTATGTTTTCATTTGAAATAAAAAGCACAGCTCTAATGTCATAAATGACATGAATTTTCCAAGTGATGGTGAGGAAACTTTCCATATTCCCGCTGAACAGAGAGGTGTCAAACCTCAATGCATATGCTTAACAGAAATGACAGTGATGTACAGTGATAAATGTGTAGCTTAAACAAAAAAACAAAGGTGGATGGGATAACTTGTTTATCCACCAATATTTCTTGCATATTATTCATTACACAATTTTGCAAAAATGATTTTTCAATTTTGCGTGCTAAATGAAGAATGACAAAGTACTCTCTTCCGATTCTATCGCTGTCAATGGGTTTTCATCTTGTTCACGCCCTCCGCTGCTAGAGAACCTGTGTGGGAACACCCCAAAGACTTTGGCCAACATTTTTACGAGTATCAGTGCAGCCTGAGAGTAGATTGTCTGGGGTGGTGGGTTGTACTCAAAACTCGAGGAAAAAGGGAAAGAAAGAAAGCACCTGCCTTGAAAAATATTCATCATTGAAACAAGACAGTTGCCAGTTCTTTTTTTGTATTTCACAGGAGGTGATGGAAGATCTTGAAGAAAGTAAATACCAGAATGCTGAGTTGCGCTTGTCTATATATGGACGTTCCCGAGATGAATGGGATCGACTGGCAAAGTGGGCAATGAAACACAAAGTCTACTCCAACAATGTGTGCTGGCTGGTGCAGGTGCCAAGGCTTTTGTAAGTATTATCGTGCGCTGTAAAGTCACAAGTCACCTAAGCTCCAGCTTATTTTTCATCTTGATTCAGCCAATGCTTAAACTTGATGGGGGTGAAATGGGATGTGAGCAGGGAACAAGACATTTTAGCAGTGTTATAGGACACACCTGATATTCAACTCTGTCCTCAGTTGAACAAACTTGTCTTTATTTGGACTTATTGGTTTAGTGACTTACTACAGTCTGCATGCTTTGATGCAAAGCAAACCCAGATGAACCCTGAAGAGCAAATCAATTTCAACTTCCTATTGAGAAAACCACAATTAATAATTTATATAAACTATTCATAACATAATCTAGGATATCATCCACTTTTAAGAATTGCTGTATATGTTTCACCACAAAGGACTGTTTTTAATCAATTTAGAGTCACTAATGAACATGTGATTATGCAAAACATTTCAGTAAACCTTTCAGGAATTGATGGAAATCCACTCTGGTCTGCTGAGATAATGGGTGCTGTAGAATAACTATAGGAATGAGTTATTCAACTTCATACTCAATTGCTTTCAGTGATGTCTTCCGCACGAAGAAACAGCTCAACAACTTCCAAGACATGTTGGAGAACATTTTTATTCCCATCTTTGAAGCGACAATTAATCCCCGCAGTCACCCAGAGCTTCACCTGTTCCTTCAACACGTGAGTATATTGAATATGCAACTCAAATGGGATGTTCTGAAGAATCATAGAATCCCAGCAGTGCAGAAGGAGGTCCATCAAGCCTGCACCGACAACAATCCCACCCAAGCCCTAGCCCCATAACCCCACATATTTACCCAGCACTAAGGGGCAATTTAGCATGGCCAATCAACCTAACCCACACAATCTTTGGAGTGTGGGAGGAAACCGGAGCACCCGGAGGAAATCCACGCAGACACGGGGAGAACGTGCAAACTCTCCACGGACGGTCACCCAAGGCTGGAATTGAACCCGGGTCCCTGGCGCTGTGAGGCAGCAGTGCTAACCCACTGTGCCATCATGCTGTCCATAACATTGAAGAAATATTCAAGGAAGTTCAGGAAATATTCAACTGAACTTAGCAGCTAATGGGGAAATTAACATGCGCCCTTAGCAGAATGAATTAACCGTTTTTGGGAGGGATCATGCGCCTTCATCTGTAGATGCTATAATGGATTTTTAAAAAATAATTTACAGTGTTGGATTTTTAATTCCTCTATCCTTGTATATTATTCCTTATCAGATGGACAGGAATCAAACTCTTTCACTACTGCTATATTAACAGTTTCAATGTGGCTGAGAGCAACACACTACAATTTTTAAATTCCCCTCATCATGGAGCACTGACATTAGCTTGGTGCATTCCCCTGTGGCTGTGCCTATGATCGGCAAATTAAGGAATAAATTCACAGACATAAAACTGTCTTGCTGTGTGCTGGAGAACTCCCTATGCTACCATAATCTTTTAATAGCTTTTAAGGAGAATGACTTGCAAGAATGTATGTACTGAATGAAATTGTCTGCTTTTACAGATTGTAGGCTTTGATAGTGTTGATGACGAGTCCAAACCAGAGCATCACATCTTTAAATCAGATAGCCCATTACCTGTGAATTGGACAGAAGATGATAACCCACCATATGCCTATTACCTTTACTACATGTATGCGAACATGACAGTCCTGAATCATCTCCGCAAGTATGGGCTTGATTCCAAATTATTTCTGTAGCTTACCACCTTTAAGTATCTCAAGAATGTAAAAGGGAATTATCTTTAAAGAACATCTCCATACGGTTTATAATAGGTTTCTGGGTCAGAAGAAATAAGCTTGGTGATGGATATCACTGTTCTGGCTCTGACAGTCACTTCCTGATCCAATGACTTTCCTCTTTTTGCATGATAGAATCATAGAATTCCTTCAGTGCCGAATGAGGCCATTCAGCCCATCGAGCCTTCACCAACAACAATCCCACCTAGGCCTTATTCCTGTAACCCCATGTATTACCCTGCTAATCCCACTAACACTAAGGGGCAATTTTGCACTGCCAATCAACCTATCCATACATCTTTGGAGCCCACACCCAAAGAATAAATCAACATGCTTTGATATTTGTGTAGCGGGGAAGGGAAGCCTTTTTGGACGTATATTACCCATGATTTTTCTTGTGTTTTTTGATAGACTCTCACTTGAAATCAAAACTTGACTCTTAGAATCCTAGAAATCCTACAGTGCAGAAGGAGGCCATTCGGCCCATTGTGCCTACACCAACAGCAATCCTGCCAAGACCTATCTCTTAACACCATGTATTTACCCTGCTAATCCCTCTGACACTAGGGGGCAATTTACATGGCCAGTCCACCTAACCTGCACATCTTTGGACTGTGGGGGGGGAAACCGGAGCACCCGGAGGAAACCCATGCAAACACGGGGAGAATGTGCAAACTCCACGCAGACACTCGCCCAAGGCTGGAGTCGAACCTGGGTCCCTGGTGAGGCAGCAGTGCTGACCATTGTGCCACCGTGTTGCCCTCCACTATACTCAATTTGTTAAAAATGCAGAGTTTGAGCCCCTGTTTCATTATTCAAAATGTAACCATTTAGTGAATCAATAGACATTTCTTGGGGGAAAAAAATCTTACAAGCACTTTTAATTTTCAGAGGTAGATATTCATGTTGTGCATTTCAAATTTATTGGAAAAATGTTATTTGTTTCTTAGTTATCAGTCACCTGTTCCGGTAGTATTAATTTGAGTTGGAGCTGTGTTCTGTGCAAATTGGCAAAAATAAGGTGGCCACATTATTTGAAAAGGGCCATTTCAGCCCAATAGATCAATGCCAGTGGTTTTTGCTCCATACCAATGACTCGAGCATAGGAACAGGAGTAGGCCATTTAGCCCCTTGAGCCTGTTTTACCATTCAAATTAGATCATGGCTGCTCTGCGACCCAATTCCATATAACTTAATACAACAAAAAACTATAAATGTCAGTTTTAAAATTAACTATTGATCTCGCATTCATTGTGTTTGCAGAAAGAGTTCAAAACTTTTACCACCCTTTATGTGTAGAAGTGTTTTCTAATATTACTTCCAAAAGGTTTGATTGCAACTTTTATATTGTGCCTCCCTAATCGTAGACTTCCCAGCCACCAGGAATAGTTTGCTCTCTACCTGATGTCCTGAATACCAAGGGATTGCCAAGGAGAGGTTGGAGAAACTTGGTTTGTTCTCACTGGAACGACAGAGGTTGAGGGGCCGCCAGACAGAAGTCTACAAGATTATGAGGGGCATGGACAGAGTGGATAGTTAGAAGCTTTTTCCTAGGGTGGAAGGGTCAATTACCAGGGGGGCACAGGTTTAAGGTGCGAGGGGCAAGGTTTAAAGGAGATGTGCGAGGCAAGTTTTTTTACACAGAGGGTGGTGAGTGCCTGGAACTTGCTGCCGGGGGAGGTAGTGGAACCAGACATGATAGTGACTTTTAAGGAGTGTCTTGACAAATACATGAATAGGATGAGAATAGAGGGATATGGTCCCCGGAAGGGTCGGGGGTTTTAGTTAAGTCGTGTAGCATGGCCAGTGCAGGCTTGGAGGGTCGAAGGGCCTGTCCTGTGCTGTAATTTTCTTTGTTCTTTTGAATACTTTTGAAAATTCAATCAAGCTATTGTTTAGTTTTTTTAAATTCCCTTGTTTGTGTAGTTGTTCTTTGTAGGTCAACCCTTAAAGTCCAGGCTTCTTTCTGGTAAATCTATAATGCATTCTCTACAAGGCCAGTGTATCTTTCCCAAAGTGTGGTGCCCACAATTGCTGACAATATTCAGCTATGTTCTAATCAGGACTTCATATAGCTGACGTGTGACTTCTACCCCTCCAATCTTGCATTTTCTCACTCTATGGCCGGAATTTTCATGCCAGCGGGATTTTCCAGCCCCACCTACAATGCACCCCTGCTGCAGCTTTCCGGTGATGACGGCAACATTCAACTGGAAACCCCGTTGGCAACGGCGGGACCAGAAGATCCTGCCGCCGGCCAATGCCAGGCTGGCTCTACCACTGCAAAACGTGCAACGGATTGCGTGGAAAATCCCACCCTGTAAATTTGGATGCTCTTGTGAGTTCAAATCTGAAACCATTGAATGCAAAGTCTTAATGAGGGATGTGTTCGATGTGTGAATGTTGGAAGTACGTTGGAACAAAGCTGTGATCATTGTCGCTATTTGCTTCTCCAGGAAGAGGGGATTCAATACATTTGTTTTACGGCCACATTGTGGAGAAGCCGGTCCTATTCACCATCTCATATCTGGATTCATGCTTTCTCAGAATATTTCCCATGGTCTTCTGCTCCGAAAGGTATGAACAAATGCACCACTTGAGATTTATCTAAGGTCTTTTGAAAAGACGTGGGCCGGGATTCTCCCCCCAAAAAATTCTTAAGTTCCCAATGTGTGGGAAAACGGGAGTGGTTTCCGCCGTTTTATTTTTTAGCGTACTTGCTAGAGTGAATCTCCGACATTCTGAGCACTGCAGAGTGCCTCAGCGGGATTCACTCTGGAAAGCGGTGGGCAGGGCCTATTCCCACCCGAGAGGCTGGCGCCATAGCACTGAGTGGGCCACTGCACATACGCCGATCTGTCAGAGAGGAGATCAGCGCATGCGCAGTAGCTCCCCCCGCTCATTGCTGGCCTTCGCGATCGCTGGCCAGCCCTGCAAACCCCCGGATCGCTGGCCTCCCGGGCCTCCATGGTCCAGCCCCAATTTCCATTACATTTCCATATGATGATCAGCTCCGCACCGATTTCTGGCATAGAGCTGATGATGCTGAAAAACCTACCTTGGGAGTCCATGGCGCCCAGCGTGAATCTCGCGAAACGTCTGCAGCTGATGTGACCACAGCAGGCTGAATCACCCCCATGACACCTAAACTGGAAAATTTGGTTTTACACTCTAAAGTACAGCTAATCGACATATTATAGAAGTTACAAACTTAGGTTAACAGCTGAAACCCCTTTTCATATGGTGACGTGCCTCAGTCTCTGCTGAGCATCTTCTCGTATACATGTGATCAGAAACTCACCTGATTGTGTATAGCAAAGTGTTGGAGCATCCCTATGTCATTCACCTGTTCGAGACTTGAAAATAAACTTCTGTTGCCTCGGCCTTTCCATGCATTAGAAATTTGTATAGCTGGTTATATTGCCTCTGTATTAGGGAAGGCAAAAGTAGCCAAGGCCTGTTGGCCTCAGCACTGTAAATCCTACCAGGCAGTGCCTGGGTAAGTACAAGGTGAAGTCCACTTTTAGTCTGACAATCTGTCTCAACTTAGTTATTAATCTGGGCTCTTGGGATTTTAAATCAGCCATTTTAGCAAGGCACCATGGTGAGGATAAAAGCAAATTACTGCGGATGCTGGAATCTGAAACCAAAAGAAAAAATGCTGGAAAATCTCAGCAGGTCTGGCAGCATCTGTGAGGAGAGAAAAGAGCTGACGTTTCGAGTCCGGATGACCCTTTGTCAAAGCCATGGTGAGGAAGTCAACACCCCCAGGAGAGCAAGACTGGGGAGAGAATTGGGTGACTACTTGCCTTGGATTTATTTCCTCTGGGACTCCGCTCACCTTCTCCTCCCTTATGGTGAAACGATGATGTTTCAGTCATTTAGCAAAGTAAAACATAAGCTGATCTTGCACAATGCAATATGAACAATTCCTTATCTGATACCTTAATTATTTATTTTAAATGTTCTTCAAAATAAAGGACAGATGAATTTCTAAAATGTGTTTAACTTGTTCATTGCTAAGATGACGCAACCTAATTTTAACTCCATTTTGATTCTGTTTGATTCTGCGGTATGCAAAACTAAAAATACACAAGTTGCCACTGTTCTGATTTGAAACAAGTGGATCGAAGGAACTGGTGACAGTTGTTTAGGATAATGCAGGATATAGATTTGAATTGAGACATGGGGGATGAGCACGTCCACTCTCTGGATGTTAAATGGTATTTTTGGTCATTAGCTTAGGTCTGCAGCCCAAAGTTGACTGCAGTTTGCCACTGATTCCTCTTCAGTGAGACCAGACAAATGGATGGTTGGGAAATGGAACAATTAGTGATTTTTTTTTTATCATTGAGGCACAGTTAGGGGAACTCTACTGTGGAACCTCCCTGTGCTTGATGCGCACGTTGGATAATCAAAGTGGAATAGTTTAATTCTCCTGCGCTGGCATTCTTCAAGAAATGCGTTCACTTAGAAAATGTAAAGTTGAACTTTCTGTGAATTTGATCTCTCAATGTTGGTGAATTGGGAAATGTTCATTGCTTGTGTCTAATTCGCAGGCTCCAGTGCTGCAATATCTGTACTATCTGGATCAGATCGGAATTGCCATGTCCCCCCTGAGCAATAATAGTCTCTTTCTGAGTTATCATAGAAACCCACTGCCAGAGTATCTCTCCCGAGGTCTAATGGTGTCTCTCTCTACTGATGATCCTCTGCAATTTCACTTTACCAAGGTAAGGCAATCAATCGTAAACAGAGACTGTACAATTTTATGTTGTAGCTTCATCAAGTTGACACCCCTTTTTTTTTAGATATGCCAGGTGTTGCTCCTGGCATGCCCTCCTGCACTCTTCATTGAAGCAGGTTTGATACCAGGTCGATGGGAATGGGAGTGAATATAATTCTCCTGATGCTGATAGGCCACAGCGCTTCATGGATCCCCACTTTGAGTTGCTGGATGTTTGAAATCTATCCCATCTAGCGTAGTGATAGTTCTAAAGAACACAATGGAGCGTTTCCTCACTCTACAGGAACGTTGCGGTGGTCACTCCCACCAGTAATGTCATGGAATATGTGACAGGCATAATCAGTGTGGCCGAGGTCAAGTAGGTTTTCCCCTCTTGTTTGTTCCCTCACCACCTGCTGCAGACCCAGGCTAGCAGACTGTCTTTTAGGACTCAACCAGCTCAATCAGTAGTTGTGCTACCGAGTCAGCCTTAATGGAGAGTCGTAAAGTAAAAGTAAAGTTTATCTATTAGTCACAAGTAGACTTACATTCACACTGCAATGAAGTTACTGTAAAAATCCCCTGGTCGCCACACTCCGGCGCCTGTTTGGGTACATTGAGGGAGAATTTAGCACGGACAATGCACCAAACCAGCATGTCTTTCGGACTGTGGGAGGAAACCGGAGCACCCTGAGAAAACCACGCAGACACGGAGAGAACATGCAAACTCCACACCGACAGTGACCCAAGCCGGGAATTGAACCCGGGTCCCTGGTGCTGTGAGGCAGCAGTGCTAACCATTGTGCCACCCTTAGTATATTCCGACCCTTGCCATCCATGTTGCTTCGTGATTAGCTGAGGGGGAGGGGTGATGCAGGCATGGTAATCAGCAGGGGCTTTTCTTGCCCATGTTTGACCTGACGCCATGCAACTTCATGGGATCCAGAATCCGTGTTAGGGACTTCCAGAGCAATTCCCTCCTGATTGACTGTATCCCATTGTGCCTCCACCTTTGGTGGCTCTGATCTGCCAGTGGGACATGAACATGTCCAGATTTCACGAATGAAACAATCAACAATGGTGTCTTGGATACCATTATTGAGACTAACTTTAATTCCAGATTTTATTAATTGAATTTAAATTCCACCAGCTGCCACGGTGGGATTTGAACCCATATCCTTCGAGCATTAGCCTGGGCCTCAGGATGACTAGTCCAGCAACATTACCATTATGCCACTGCCTCCACAAATTGACTCGAACCAATAGAACCATGGTCATTGGCGTTAAAGAAATGTCAGGGTTAAAAGTTAGAATTAAAAGCGTGAGATAGATCACAAAGCCTTTTAAAGCCGTGGAAGTGTGTCTATTTTTAAAAGCCTGAGATCTGGGAAAATAGGTCATGCATTTACTCCAAATGAATGAGATCTGACTGACCTGTCATGTTGTTTCCATCAACTCATGATCAGAAGCTCTAAGCTCCCATGAGTTGCATAAGTCTGGAATTGTTGAGTGCTTTTAGTTTAGATTTACAGATTTAAAGCCATGTTAACACTATAGATTATTGTCACTGAGAAACTTCAATTTAGTTTCATCTAATTTCCACTGTAAATATTTGGAATTAAACCAAATTAGTTTAAATCTAGTTTTAGAAAATTGCTTTGTTCGTATTTGGTTCAAGGTTTGTATAATATCTATATCCACTATGAATTGATCCAGTATAAGTTTGGGTGGCACAGTGGTTAGCACTGCTGCCTCACAGCACCAGGGACCCGGGTTCAATTCCCAGCTTGGGTCACTGTCTGTGTGGAGTTTGTACATCCTCCTCGTGTCTGCGTGGGTTTTCCCCGGGCGCTCCAGTTTCCTCCCACAGTCCAAAGATGTGCTGGTTAGGTGGATTGGCCATGCTAAATTGCCCTTTAGTGTCAGGGGGACTGGCTAGGGTAAATGCATGGGGTTATGTGGATAGGGCCTGGGTGGGATTGTGGCCGGTGCAGACTCGATGGGCTGAATGGCCGCCTCCTGCGCTGTAAGATTCTATGGAGTGACCCAAAATCTATTGCTCAGTACTGTAGATAAATATCAGTCTTGATGTAAATCCTCAAGTGCAATGTTTTGTCCATATACATATTGATTGTACCTCAAACCAGTCTGCAACCTGCCCTGATGTAATGTAAGTAGAACATAAAGGATTTGTCTCTTCTGTTATTGGTCTTCAGTTCTGACACTGGGGATACATTAGTCAGTTTTAGAAGGACAAGTACAGAAGGCTGATATATCATGCCTTTTTTGGTGATTGTTGATCTATTTTGTAGATTTGAAATTTGCTGCACGCCTTATGATCTTAATCTTTTCATGTTTTCCACAGGAGCCACTGATGGAAGAGTATAGCATTGCTGCCCAAGTATGGAAGTTGAGTTCCTGTGACATGTGCGAACTGGCCCGGAACAGTGTATTAATGAGCGGCTTCTCTGACAAGGTAACTGGTATAGTCTGCTGGATTCAGGCTCGTTAGGATTTTGTGGAGGTACCTTAGTTATGCTGAATCAGGTGTCAGACATGGCTTAAGCACTCTCCCCTCTTAAGTCAGAAGCTTGTCCATTCAAATTCCACCTCGTAGACTTGGACACAAAATCTAGGCTAACATGGGATGCAGTACTGAGGTGGAAGGTGTAAAAGATCACACGGCACTTTGTGAAGACGAGCATGGGGATTCTTCCCTGGTGCCCTGGCCCACTATTTATCCCTCAGCCAACATCACTCACCAGTATGTTACGATCCCAGTTGATGTTATAACTGGATGGGAAGATTGCAGAATGGAGCTCCAACTCAAAAGGCCATAACTTTTACCCTTTTTTACTAAAACAAGGAGGAACAGACTGCTAAATTAGTTTTAACACCAAAGAAAAAAAAACATTTTATTCAACATGAAAAGATTGGATTATGATACAATACTTCTTGACTACCCCTCTCCCTTAGCTTAACAAATGCATAAAAGGTTTTAAAGATTTTAAGATTCACATGGATTGCAAAATATATCTTAAGCTACAACAGTCTAAGTAACATAATGTCCCTTTAAACACACAAGATGGCTGTGGTCAAATACACGCTCCACTCAGAACCTCCAGTGAATGTCTGTGGATTTCTCCTCAGAATCCCCCCAGATGATTGTCACATGAGAGTTTCCAAACTCCACTTCCAAAAAACACACTTTCAAATTTTCTTTCACAATAATTTCCATGAGTGGTTTTCATTCCAAAATCCAGTCTAGGTTTTCCAAATGACTTTTTTAGACAAAGCTTCCATGTCACTTTTAACAATATACCCAGGTTTTAACACTTTTTGGGATTTATTTGTTTTGACTGCTATACAAATTGTTCACAATTGTATCAATGATCAATTCCCAGACTCTATTTTGATGGCATCAAACTTTTGATTTACCTTTGAAGTTTGCATTCCCACTTTAGCTCTGGTTACTATAGCCATCTCTTTCACTCACGACACTTTTGTTTTTTTTCTTGAATTCTCATGAACTGTACATTGCTCTCTCTTCTCTTAACTTAAGCCTTCTTAAGACATTGCTTCTGTCCCAATTCCCTGGTTATCTGGACTGCATCTGGTTCTTTGGGAGTCTGCCTCTTTGCAGCTCCCTTGTCCTATCCCATTTCTTCTGGCAGAGTTGAGAGATGTCCACTCCCCAGTGTCATGTCTCCAACTGCAAAATAAATTCAAAAGAAACCTTTCTACCTTAAAAGCCCCCCCCCCCCCCCCCCCCCCGTTGCTAAGCAACCACTGTTACTTCAGCCAGCCTTCATTTCCTCTTCATGCCCTAACCACCTTTAGGCACGATGCACACACCTTTTGTATAGCATGAATCTAACTACAGGTTTTACACTTGCAGGCACAGAGACATTAAGTTAAACCCTCTTAAAATTATACCTAATTTCTACTGTTTACCAATACAAAATAAATCCCTTAAAACTAACTTTGTTTTCCTAACAAATATCACATGACTTTGTGTGGAAAATTGTCACAAATTGGCTGCCATGATTCCCACGTGGCTGTAAAGTTCCATGGGATGTTGCAAGCTTGTCATCGAGCCTGCACCGACAACAATCCCACCCAAACCCTATCCCTGTAACCCCATGTATTTACCCTGACACAAAGGGGCAATTTATCATGGCCAATCAACCTATCCTGCACATCTTTGGACTGTGGGAGGAAACCCGAGTATCCAGAGGAAACTCCTGCAGAGACGGGGAGAATATGCAAACTCCACACAGACAGTCAAGGCTGGAATTGAACGCGGGTCCCTGGAGGTGTGAGGCAACAGTGCCAATCACTGTGCCACCGTGCTGCCCTATTCCTTGTGAAAGGAGTTAACTAAATGCACGTGCTTTAATCCACTATAGTCACAGCGGGAGAATAGGGGTGCAGTCCGTGGGTGGCGCTGGTTGTTGGTGCAACAATGCCTTGTTGGATAGTCCACAGAGAATTGTGGAGACAGAAAAGGCAAAGGTACCCTCATGGCTGGCTGGAGACTGAGACTTGGGAGAAGATAACTTCCGTACCTGTCGGGGATGGCATTGTGTGGAGACCCTAAGCAACACATGAGGGGATGGGGATAGAAATAACTAATCACATTTTTGGTTTGCTGTTCTGGGAAAAGTCATTCTCTGCATTTAATTGCAGGACTGAATGGTATAGTTCTGAAATTTGACCAAATATTGATGGAATTGTTGAAAGGACAATAGGCTGACTTAATGCTGACAAATATGCACAATTTTCCTGAAATAAGAACACAATGTTAGTCTTTGTCTATAAAGGTTATTGACAGGGACCTACCTTTTTATTCAGATGCTGGTGAAAGTGCTCTGCATTTCTGGCTTTCCTGATTATAAAAGATATGCACACACTGCTTTTCAATAGCCATTAATCTCCATTCTGTGATTAGATGCTGGAAACAGAGAACTGGGGCTCAGCAGTCAGTCGCTTGTTCCATAAAGAAGACCATTGAATTAAACAATGATCCTCTAGTTCCCTCAAGTGTTTATTCTGTGATTTTATGATTACTGCCATGTCACAAGAGGTTTAGAAGTATATCCCAGACGATGTTAAATATTTACAGGTTCTGACGTGAGTCATTTCCTGTTTGAACTGGGGAGGGGCAGAATTCGAGAAGAACATGGAGAGAAGTACTTCCACATTGTTTGTTATTGTAGTGTTGAGCTTGAGGACTTCTGGAGCATCTGTCCCTCTGAGCTAGGCCAGTCACTTCTGGTTGTCATTCAAACAGGCAAGTGAGATGAAGCTCATGGGGAGTCATAATAGAGAGAAAATGCACCACGACACCCTTCAATCTAACTCTGGTTATTTTAAAATACAATATATATATCTTCATGTTCTAAAGAACTAATCCAAATATAGACAGCACGCCATTGTCTTGGACACTCCTGTCTAACTAGATTATGCAGTGAAAATAGGCACACTGTAAGAATGTTCCCAATGTTGGGAAGTCCAGAACTAGGCGTCACAATCTAAGAATAAGGTTTAAGCCATTCGGGGCTGAGATGAGGGAGAACTTCTTCACTCAGAGAGTTGCAAACCTGTGGAATTCTCTACCATAGGAAACTGTTGGGGCCAGTTCATCAGATATGTTCAAGAGGGAGCTGGACGTGGCCCTTGTGGCTAAAGGGATCAAGGGGTATGGAGAGAAAGCAGGAGTGGGATACTGAAAGTGCATGATCATATTGAATGGTGGTGCAGGCTCGAAGGGCTGAATGACCTACTCCTGCACCTATTTTCTATGTTTCTATATTTGTCTCCATTTCAGAACTGCTTACTTTGCAATATATTTGTTTCAGCTGATCTTTTGCGTCTGGTAATCCACCTACAACGTGGCTGTAATGAAATTGTTATTTTAGTGCAGTACTCAGTGTAGCCGAATAATTGGGGGTTAAATTCATTTTAAGATACTACTGATTTAGCGTCTATGATAACATGGATCTGTTAATTGCTGTTCCTAACTTCAGTTTCTTCACCTGTGTTTTAAATGCCAGATGTCTTCTGAATTCACTTTATAATTTGCTCAGGAAGTAATTAAATGGTTCACGGAAACTCCCAATTGAGAATAGCTTCCTGCAGGAAACTGTTCAATTCCAAGTCCCATTTGTTTATACCAAGTATGTTTCCTTTTAAGGTGAGAAAAAATGCATTAAGTTAGAATCATAGAATCCTACATTGCAGAAGGAAGCCATTCGGCCCATTGAGTCTGCACCGACCACAATCCCACCCAGGCCCTATGCCCCATAACCCCATGCATTTACCCTAGCTAGCACCCTTGACACTAAGGCGCAATTTAGCATGGCCAAGCCACCTAACCCGCACATCTTTTGACTGTGGGAGGAAACCGGAGCACCCAGAGGAAACCCACGCAGACACGGGGAGAATGTGCAAGCTCCACACAGGCAGTGACCCAAGCCGGGAATCGAACCCTGGTGCTGTGTGTCACCGTGCAGCCCCGTTGGAAAGTCAAATACACATTTGAAAATCCTTGAATGCAATTAATATTTCTTTCCTACATCAGATTTTTTTTAAAGTTAAGCAGAGTAACCGGAAAGAGTCAACTGCAACACTAATCCATTTTGAATATTCCTAGCCATATTAAGTGACGTGAGGATCATAAAATGCAGAAATATTATTGGACCAAAGTGTTTTCAGTCGATGGGTTCAGAGGCAAAATATGTCAATGTCTTGTAGCTAACTGCTAAGCTTTATTATTCAGTGCTTTACATGTAGCTTGGAGCTCTTGTGGGGTAAATAATTTAGTTTTTTTTTCTGTATTCTTTCATGGGATGTGGGTGTCACTGGCAAGGCCAGCGTTTGTTGCCTGACCCTAATTACCCTTGAACTGAGTGGCTTGCTAGGTCACTTCAGAGTCAACCACATTACTGCGAGTCACAGTATGGCGACTAGGGGATTTTCACAGTAACTTCATTGCAGTGTGAATGCAAACCTACTTGTGACTAATAAATAAAAAAAATAAATAAACATGTAGGCCAGGTAAGGATGGCAGATTTCCTTCCCTAAAAGACATTGATTGTTGTAAAAACCCATCTGGTTCATCAATGTAGTTTCATGGTGACCACTACTGAGACCACCTTTCATTTCCAGATGTATTAATCAGATTTAAATTCCACCAGTCTCCCCTAAAGTCTGTGACTCAGACTGAATGGGTTGCTCCAAATACTGGGCCAACACAGTTGAAATAGTATCAATTTTATTTCCTTTATGCAGCTTTTGGTTTCAAACCAATGGGTTACTTCCTTAAATAAAATCCTATATGTAGTTATCCGCCAAGCAGCTGCTGGTTTTTCAAATAACCTGTTAACTCCCAGTCCTTTCCCAATGCGACTGACTTTTCAATGAAATTGGACTGTACTAAGATTGGGCTGTAATAGCTTATCTTGTGTGTCATCTGGACCCCTGTAATTGGGTCACGCCCCTAGTAGTTCTTCCTGGGTATTTTCCCCAATGATCATCAAACCGTATATGACAGTTCCACAGGTTGATAATGCACAAAGTAAGGGAATCTAGACAAGTGTGTCGATGAGTTTTTCCAGTTCCCACCCTGACGTTTTAGGTAAAAGGTGTAGGCAGTGAGATACTCCACCTCTTGTTGTAAAACTGGCCTGTTTTATGTTAGGAATGAGATGGATGGCAGGAGCTGAGAACTCTTATTTCCATACACTCCTACCTGTCCAATCAGGCAGCTCACTCACACATTTAACAATGGGTGTTTTTCTTAAAGTGGAAAGTTCATTTGAGAGCCTCAATCATGTCTCCAGCTCAGGAGACTCAACGAAGTGGCAGGAGGAGGAAGGTATAGAACTTCAGGTTTTTATGAAGCAAAGAATTGAGTTTTGGTGCCTGGTTTTACTTTCAATATTTCCACAGAGCATTTATTTGATTCCTGCTTTCCCAAATAATCATTTTCTGAAAAAGGTTGTCCAGTGGTTAGTCCTGCTGCTTCATGGCGCCAGGGACTCGGGTTCGACTCCGACCTTGGGTGACTGTATGGAGTTTGCACGTTCTTCCTGTGTCTTCATGGGTTTCCTCCGGGTACTCCTGTTTCCTCCCACAGTCCAAAGACGTGCGGCTTAGGTTGATTGGCCATACCAAATTGCCCCTTGGTGTCGGGGGGACTAGCAGGGTAAATACGTGAGGTTACGGGAATAGGGCCTGGATGTGATTGTTGTCGGTGCAGGCTCGATGGGCCAAGTGGACTCCTTCTGAACTGTAGATTCTATGATTCTTGAAGTTGATGGGATCTGACCCAAGTTGCAGGTGTAAGAATTGAGCCCAAGTGGTTGTTAGACTCTATAACATGGAAACTCTGTTCCTGTAAAGCGATTGCATTTTTTCTCACTGTTCCGAAACTGGCTGCAGCAATTTTTACTCTGCATTCCTCAGACTTGTTGAAATTTACAGACAAACAGTGGCTGTTTGGTTTGTAAAGAACTGATAATTACTGGGAAACATTGCAGGATTTCCAAAAATATTTGACTGCAAGATTCAGTGTTGGAGGAACAAAAGGTTTGGAATGATAAAGATGATTACTTTTATGCCTTCAGATTTTTAAAAAATGTTTTGAACTTATTATGACAGTGTGGATCATGTCGACTACTTTGGCTGATCACATTTATGGCTGAAATTTCAGCTTTAAAAAGACCAGCTCTGAATTTGCCCAAGGGCTAAATTTACATGGTTAGTTCCAGTATGGTTTTTGATTGACACAAACATTCAAATTTGTGTTTTTTTTAATTTTGTTCGAACAAACTAAAATAATAATCACAGCTATAACAACAATGTGCACTTGATAGGTCAAATCTTGGGACATTGAGTAAGGTACATGAGACTATATAGTGATGTCTGTTTCAAGAATTATTTTCTTTACCTCCTTGGAATTCTTTAGCCAATTAAAAATTCTCCAAAATATGACTGGTACGGGGTAGTTTTCATTGTCGAAGGATTTTTTGGTGGGAAGCGATGTTTAGAAGGAGGCTTGCGGTTCTTTACAGTGCTCAGGACCAACTCTGTCCCACCTTTGGGAACCTACCAATGTCAGCCACAGGATGAGCCCTTGCTCTTTACTCATGTGGAAGCTGGCTCAACCAAAATACAGTTCCACAAGGCTACAGCAGCTCAACCCAAGTGACCATAGTTCTTGTGTGAATCCAGATAATTGGTGGAATTAATGAGTGCAACAGGGTTTTTGTCCACCGGTTAGAGAACTGGTGAGAACCCCATGCTTCTTTGCAGGAGGCCCAATGCAATTATAAGGTAATCAGGCATATAACCTGAATAGTGTTGGGTCTCAGCAGGGCAGAAATTCCATTTTTGCTCCAGAGAACGGTGGCCACTACCAGTATTATGTTCGGGCCTGAAGAGGAATCAGCCATGGATCCCCAGACAGAGGTGAGCATGGGCAGAGTGGGGTGAGGTTTGTTAGCAAGACAAGGGAATGGCATTCTGAGGGGTGCCCCCTTCCCATTGTCAGCTTCCTTAATCGGACACACACTGCCTGTGAATGAGGGATTCTCCACTTGTAGAATACTGTAGGCAAACCCAATAAGGGTTCACTGGGCAGCCTTCTCAGATGGCAAGAACCCTGCCTGCGTCTGGTTGAATGCTCGTGATGATAAGATGAGGCCCTTAAGTGGCTACTTAAGGGCCTCAATTGACCTCCAAGCAGGAAGGTGCCCTTCCACCCTTCCCGCTCTGAGATTGATCGGGGGGGGGAGTCGGGAAAATGACAGAGTCCCCATTCCACATCATCCTGTCCGTTCAAAGACCCCCTTCCCTGCACCACTCTAAATTCACCTCATTGATGGCAGGGTGGTGGGTGGCACAGTGGTTAGCACTGCTGCCTCACAGCGCAAGGGACCTGGGTTCGATTCCCGGCTTGGGTCACTGTCTGTGTGGAGTTTGCACGTTCTCCCCGTGTCTGCATGGGTTTCCTCCCACAGAAAGACGTGCTGGTAAGGCGCATTGACCCGAACAGGCGCTGGAATGTGGCCGCTAGGGAAATTTCACAGTACCTTCATTGCAGTGTTGATGTAAGCCTTACTTGTGACTAATAAATAAACTTTCAACTTTAAATTCCATCTGATGAGTGTTGGCAAGCTATTTTACTGTCAGTTGAACATTGACGGGGTGCACCGGATAATTTTCATGGATGAGAATCTAGTGGATTTTTTCTGTGATATTTCTTCCCAACCAAGGTACATGACAATCAATATACTACTGTTCCAGCTGAGACCAAATAATCCTGGCCAAACCAAGGACGAAGCCTGTGACCTTAATCCAGTCTGTGATAGAGTAAAGCAGTTTTATTAATGATCCAAATTGTGTAAATTGGCTGTTTTCATTTTTGTTTTAATGCTGTTTTTACCATATTCGTTTCTTTAGAAGAATATCTTTTTTTTTGTTCACATTTCAGGTGAAGGGTTACTGGTTGGGACCACACTACCATAAGGAGAGCGTTGAGGGCAACGATATCCGTCGTACTAATGTTCCGGATATACGGGTTGGTTACCGTTACGAAACGCTGTGTGAAGAGCTGAACTTGATTACGCAGGCATTGATCACGGCGGAACAATTGGAGAATAATTCCATAAACATGACGCCAGTATCTGAATCACGATAAGCCGCCTTTACATTAAGTGAATGAAAGGAAAGGCCAGAGTTGTTAAAACCATTGTAAACTGGACACCTGTAGCATGCTAGAGCATCTGGCAGTGTTTACCCTCACTATATCTCATTAATACACGTTATTGTTACTAGGAGCATCTGAAATGGAAACAATTTGAAAACCTTACCCTTTAGCGCGCGCACAACAGACTCTACCTTTCATTGTACTTGTTTTACAATCATGTGGGAATTATTTAACTCTAGTTGCCTGTCCGTTTGGCTGACATTTTAGCCCAAACGTCAGCTTTGTCCACAGTGAGGAAGTAACATATATGCCGTATTACTTATCGCATGACTGTGTCCATTCATTTGGCTTCTTTCTCAAAGGTTCTACCTCCCTGCATTCCACGAGGTGCTATGGTTGTACAGTAAAACTTGCCTTAGCAGCCACCCATCTTAGTGACCATTACAAATTCAGGCACTGTTTCGATGTTTCCATTATTTTGCATTCAACAAAAGACATAGCAGCCAGTTAGCATGTTAGGTACTCCCATAGGCATGATGTGACTAGGATATTTAGAAATACAATAGGGTTGATGAGCTGAAACAAGTTCAGTGAACATCCAAATTATATATGCTCTTGTTGAATGGGGAGTCCACATGAGCACTCTGAGTAATCCTTTTATTTTCTACTTTGCGTCAGCAACCTGATGATAATTTCAGGCTAAGTGTTAGTGCCCTTGGGTCTAAGCCAGACGGTTATGGGTTCAATCACGCTCCAGGGCTTAAGGGCACATTATTTTGAATGGCCCTTTGATGCAGGATTGAAGGAATGCTGCATTGTCAGAGGTGCCATTTTTCCGGATGAGATGTTAAACCGATTTTAATTTCTGTCCATCAGCAGATGGACGTGAAAGAAGGGCAGGGTAGTTCTCCCCTGTGTCTTGATCGGCGTTTAATCCTCACCCACCCAACGTCACCAAAATGAGATTAATTGCTAATTTATCTCTGAGTATGGCAAGAATCCATGAAAAAAGCAATTTAACTGTGGTGTTTGCCTACAAAATGACAGGGATTAAACTTCAGAAATAATCTATGAAGTATTTGGGACATCCTGAGGACTTGGAAATACTCTTAAATTGTACTTGGAATTTGGCCTCCTCTTGAATCCTCTCCCTCCCCTTCACAGCTCACCAATTTAAAAAAAAAAATCTAAATTTGATTTGTGGATCCTGTGTGGACAACAGTAACTAATCCAGGGCCAAATTGTGGCCTCGTATATCCATTACCTTAATGTTTTCCAAGTACTAGATCAGTTGTCCTGCACATATTGCATGTGATAGTGTTCACAGAATTAGTTGATTTGCGGTGTTTTGTTAAATAATGCACCTTACATGTAACACAAAGTAGAGCCCAATTTTAAATGTTCATTCATTAATTTGTATATTAGATCCAGCAATCTGTAGGCCGTTTTAAATCTGCTGGAAAAAATTTGCCTAGTGTTGCTGAAAAAGCTTCATTGATTAAAAAGTGCTGTTTGTATCTTTACTCAGCATTTGAGCCTAGTGTTCTGCTTCCTGATGGCCTTGCCAAGGCAAGAATGCTATCAACTTAATTCCAGAAGATGTAGGTATATTTAAACTAGGTTAGCTTAACATCTTTGTTGCTCATGCAATTGACAATTATTGGCATGGTGAAACAGTGGCTGAGAATCAGTGTCTTATTGCTGCATGGTAAAATACTGCCACCACACCTCTGTGTAATTTCCTGTTAAATGCTGATGTGTGCATTATGTTTAATGATCCTATAATCTACTTACAGTACCTCCAGAATGCATATCGTGACCATGTTGCATTTGGCAGTGGAAAGCTACATCCCTGATGCCAAAATAACACCTTTTGTAAAAGTTGTTTGTGGCCTTGTTTGGATGGTAATTTTGGTTCAGCTACTTGCGAAAGTGAAGCTCGGACAGCAGTTGTGCATGGACACCCTGCTCATGTCTGCTGTTCAACTCCCCGGTGTTGGAAGACTAATTGCTTAAAGTCTGCGGCCAGAAGTTTTTTCGGGAGGAATATTCTGCTTTTCCAAGTGGCAAAAAGTAGTGGCTTAACCTTGGTGCAATTGCAACTTGCTTTAAAATCTAGCTGTTACCATAAAGCTTATTTAACATTTGCATCGGCCTATAGTTTTGTCGTAAATGGCATATATACGATGTGTGCATATCTCGTATGACATACAACTCCATTCTTTCGCAAAGCTGTGTTTTGTTTGCTAGTAAAATCTGATCTTATGACAAAAAATAAGTGGGGGAAACCCAGCATGCAACAAATAGCTAGGGCCAGAAAGACAATTGCTTCTGTTGGAAGACACGATACCTACGTGAATACTTAGTGGGTGGATGCTTTGCTTTGTTCTTGTGGTACAGGGTATCAGAACCCTTCAATATTAGTTACATCCTTATGCCATAAATCTTTTATTGCCTCTATTACAGGCACCCTGAATAGATATCCTCAAACTGCTCTAACAGACAATGAAATAGTTGCCTTAGTGTTTGCATGTTTGTCTGAATGCTATCACATGAGGAATGTTTTACACCTTTGGACTGTTTTTTTTTGTTGGTATAAAACTAGTTTTTACAAATGTAATTTATTGTAAAAAAAAGTGAATGATGTTAGGATACTGTGATTATTTTGGTGTAGGATAACAGAATTTTATAAACTAATTGAACTTCAGTGATGTGCTTTACATTATTGCCGAAACCTCTTGTCTGCTTCAGCCTTGTAATGCTAACTCTACTTGTTGGTTGTAAATAGTGGGAATAAGCAGTTTCACATCAGTACATCTATAGCGTGACTTATTACTTGAAAGCACAATAGTCAGATTTATGTTTGGGGATGTGAGAAATTTTTGAGTATTACTGTAAGACAGCCAACAAGATGAAAGCACAGTACACAATGTGGGTCCAGCATTATTCCGTGTACAATCAGCAATTCAATCAGTTATCCCACAATGCTTTTATAGTACTGGTTTATGATTAATGACTGTGGATCTTTGTAAGTCAGTAAAGGTCAGAAACAGAGTCTTCACAGATTGTCGCAGACCTCCCCTAGCATTTATCACAGAGCAACTTGTACTCCAGTGCAATAGACAATGACCATGCTTTGGTTTAGCAGAAGAGTGGGATTAGATTAGGTGGTTTAGATAGGGAGAAGAAAAGCATTGGCAAGGACTTGATGGCTCCACTGATCTTTAATATTCTGTGATTCTAAGCTATTAAAAAACACTTCTTCTGCATTTGAGCTAAGTCAACAATTGCTCTACACTAATCAGAATTTATATGGGGCCCTTGAATTTTTTCTGAACGTTGCAAGATTAACTTGTCCTGCACCTAATTTGATGCATTTGTAAAAAATGTAAAAGCTTAACTGCCCCCTTCAGGTGCCCCATGCCATTCCCAACTGTTGATTAACAGTCGACCAGCCCCAATTTGGGCGATGGTGCCATATAACCAACCTGTGAGACGGAAGGAAGACTTAAATTACATGAGATTTTACTTTCCCTTTTATTCTCACTGCCTTCTTGCATGGGTATGCCTTACCTCAGCACTGCCTCCAACAGGCTTGTTGATGAGTAACAAACAAGCCTAATCCTGGTTTTAATCCTGGTTTTAATCCTGGTTTTAATCCTGGTTTTAATCCTGGTTTTAGTCTTGGTTTTAGCCCCGGTTTTAGCCCCGGTTTTAGCCCCGGTTTTAAATCCTGGGAGTGATTTCTTGTAAAAGCCTGAATCATCTTTGATTCAATATCTGCAGGTTTTGAAGATCAGTGTAATGATACTTTCTCAACCTGAATTACACGCATTTGAAAAAGGCATGGTGAAGCAGTTTGCACATCATTTCATTATGATGACAATGCTGTCCTTTTAAGTTGGAACTCATTCTGCCTATGCTGCTCAGTTTTAAGGGTGTATTCCAATCACTGCTCAACTGACTAGAATTTTAGTTCTTTTATATATTTTACATTATTTACAAGTTCTTTTTTTAAAAAGTGCTGCCTATTGTACTGCAGGTCATCATGCAGGCCTTATAGTCATTTTCACTGGAATCATATCTACTAATATATTGAAGATTAGTATGTGCTTCCTTTAAGTGTTACTCTTCCCCATTGTCTTTTGTTGAGAAGACTTTTCTAGTTAGAAAATGATGAGCGTTCATCAGGAGGTCTGCTTGTTTGGCAATAAAATGGAAGAAGTAGAAATAATTAGCAGAGCTCATTCACTGTATTACTAATATTGTACAATAATGCTTTAAACGTAGCACTCATCATGTTTTTAAGAACAGATTAGTCAAATGAGCTTTTCTAGATTAAAAGCAAATTAATACATGACAAAAGCGATTAACGTTTGAAATGACTAATATTTTGGCTGTAACCCTTTATCAGTACTTTTTTTTTGGTTTGCATATCATATTTTCAGCATTTAGTTCTATACCTATCTCTAGTTTTCCTAGATATTCCAGTCAATGTACACTGTGATTTAGTTCAGATCCTGTTTGGTCAAGACCTTATCAGTTGAGCAGTTGGTTGTGTATAGCCTGAGACATGTAACCCCATGCCTTATACTTTGATGTAATGGTGGGTTCCTTCTGCAGGCAGGTATAAACAGCCATGCTAAGAAACTAACACTCTGGCTTTCTGTTTCAGTCAGTACTTACCATCCAGAGTCCAGACAGAACAATTTCAGCTCTGACTGAATTCAAGCCTATATTGTATATCACAATAGAATAGGGAGCAAATTAAAACTGATATTTGTACACTGATTTTATTTGTCTGGTAATCCCATATAATGAGATTATCAGGTGTGGACAGCAAATACATTGCTTTGAAGAAAATTGCCTTCACTGGTTCAGAAGAAAAAGGGTGGAAAAAAATTGCTCTATATCAAAAGTTTAATTTCATTATTGGGCAATAAATGCTGACCTAGCCAGTGATGCTGACATCCTGTGAATTTTTTTTAAAAATCCTACAGCTGAGCAGCGCTTCATGAGCCGTACAGACTAGAAGTGTTGCAAATTTAATCCCAAGTGTGGAGAGATGGAGCGACATGAGCATTATAGCTGCAGCACCCTTAGATTCAGAAAGGGAGTTATTCTTTCCTGATGACGATACAGTGACCCCTCCTGGCAGTGTTATTTTTGCTCCAACCATTCTCTCCAATCATCTGCCACAATCAAATTGCCCCAAACACCCAATGATTAAGCATAACTAATGACCCACTTAACCAAGGCTAACAGAACACCTGCTACCTGGGGAACGAAAGTCCAGTAAGAGAGTCAATGCTTTCAGAGGGGAAAGAAGGGAGATGAGTGAGTGTCAGAGAACAGAAGTAATCTGTGGCACTAGCAGGGAATGGGAATCATTTTATTGAAATCAGTGCAGTTTTACATAATACTGTTGTGTTTCACAGTTCTGTGCATTCACATAGTTAATTTGGAGAGTTTACTTAACTTCACTGTGCATTGTTCCATGCTCCTTGTGAAATTCGTGTAATTAATTTGATGGTGAATCATGCCTCTTACTTGCAAAACTTAGAAAATGTACAGTTGGGTGGCCCAGATCAGCACATCTCTCAATCCAGTCTTTTAAAAAGTTTGGGTAAATTGGTGGATACCTTAAACATTCATTTTGTTCGTTAAATAAAATAATCCAAGCCAGTTAATTACCCATGGTTTTTCCTGTGGTCAGAACAGAAGATGGGGATAGAGAGGGCGGATATCTCCACAAAACTACCTTGTGATGAGAGTTTGCAACTATATTTAACATAGCAAAATGTTGACAACAAAGCGTGACCAAAGTTTGTGACAACAGGCTCATGGGCAAGGAGTGCGTGCCCTGCTCATGAACTTAAAAAAAAATTAAAACATTGCGTGCAATTAATACAGATTAATTGTGGCATTTCTGTTTTGCTGCACATATGCAATGTATATGCAGAGTACCTGTTAACTGCCGTTGTACAATCAAAATGTAGAGGCGGTCATCCAGGCACTATAAATATAATTTAATGCTTCAAGACGGTTTAACATGTTTCAAGCAAACCAAATTAATAGACTTGCATTGATTGCAAGTTTGCCTTGAGAATTTTAGAAGTTCAAAATTAAGTTTTTTTTTCTGCAAAACTACAATTTAATTCTGGAGTTATACATAATATATGACTTATTTAAAAATCTAGACATTAAAATTGTTATTTTAGTTACATGTGTCACTCCTATTTGAGATGCGAACCATCAGCATGCTGGTGGAGACTGGGGGTTTTGGTTGAGATGGAAAGAAGGCCTGTTTGACAGGATTTGTGCTCGGAATTTTTTTTTTTTAACATTTGTCAGCTAGGTTCTTTCATGTCAGTTGATCTAAAGTTACAGAGTAAATCCACTGTCTATCACCACCTCTATCAGTAATCAAACCCCTTCAGGAAATTCAGGGCTCAAAGCTTAATGATAAATGTTGCTATTATCATAATTTTAGCTTGACTCGCTGAATAGAACTCTCTTGAGTCAGAAAGTCCCATTCCAGAAGTACAACAACTTAGGCTAACCGCTCAATGCGGGTTAGAGTGCTGCATTATTGAATGCCGTTGGAGTGCTGCATTATTGGAGGCGCCACCTTCCAGATGAGACATGAAAGCAAGGGTCACCCACCTGCTTAGGGTGATCGTGAAAGCCCATACAAACACTCAAAGGAGAGCAGGAAATTGTACACATTTCAACCTCATGAAAAACATCTTAATTGCTGTAAACGCTTCACAAATTGCCTGTGGCATTTGCTTATAAACCAAGCGACTCCAATTTAAAGGTGGTTGTGAAGCACGTCGAGATGTTGAGGGCTTGAAAAAGAACTAATAAGAGAAATAACTTGCTTATTTATGATATATTATGCCTAGCTTAAAGATGATGGCAAGAAGTATAGTGTAATTATTGTGGTAGGGCACAGAGCAGGGGAAGCTGTAGCTTTTTAAAACGTTTTTTAAAAGGAATCAATGGTCAGTCTTTTTTTTAAATGTTGCTATGTTTAATTTGGTAGGTTAACTTGAGGTTAGAATTTTTATCAAGACTTTTATAAATACTAACTTTAATTTAGTCTTTCTATCTGCTGTGCTGTGTTTGACATTGGGCTTCTGCGTTTTTATTGCTTTGTAAATATCTTGTTGCTTTACCGTTTACCTGAAGATCAGCTTAATATCCGAGATGGCTGCTACATGTTTTTGTAAACATGACTAGTTACACTGGAGATAAGCCATAATTTATACTCCACTGTGAATTGCGTAGAGGCAGTAGTGACGATTTTGCACAGTATTACTCTTGGGTAGAAAAATGCTATTATTACAAACACTAAATCAGAATATAAACCACCTCTTGGATCAATTCACGGGTGAACAACATGCCTGGCTTGTACTGTTCCCACTATAGCTTATTCATATATTTGTACTCAATAAATAAACCATAGCTTTTAAAATTCTTCTCTAAATTGTGATTAGTTGGATCCATTTGGAATTTAGGGTCTGATTTATTTTTTAAATCCTGGTTCCTGAATCGGGCAATTTTAACACATCCCGCCCATCGATTAAATCTATAAGTAATGGTGGTTTTAAACTTCATCCAATTTTACTTAGTTTATTGTGCTGTTGGTAAAATTTACATTCTGCCCGATCTTATAAATTTCCTGCCACACCAGTTAGGTTAAAATTACCCTTGTTATTTCTAGAACTGATATTCATTGAAGTTTTTTTTTTAACGTTACAGATTTTGTTACCTAGTTTTTACAATAGTGAGTTGAACTAGTTTGATTGGTGACCTTATGTCTAGCAAGGAGGGGAGCCACAATTCTAGCAAAATGCTGTTCTGTATACTAAGGCCAGATTTACGGTTTTATTTCTGTCTGTGATAAATGTTAAACTTGAAACGGTTACAGCACAGAAGAAAGCAGTTGGTTTCCCGCTGTTACGTAAGCCTTTTATTGTCGGGTTTGCCGAGTTTGGGTCTCCACTATTCCTTATCACATTTCCTCTTGGTGATTGTGATGTGAGCAGGCATTGCAACTGCCCACAGGAATGGGGCATATCAGCAGGTTGTCACAATTTCTGTGGAGCGCTGCCTGTAGTAGATGAGCTCGGTGATGACATTACCACTACGGAGTTACACTGTTGCCGTGATAGATGTGCGAGTGTTGTACTTCTGATTTGCCTTTCTGTGTGACGTTGTTTGGTCAGTGGAACGCTAAAAGAAATTCAGAATCAAATTATTTGCCGTTTGTAAGTCTTTGATCTCTCTTTTTTGAAGCTATGATGGTGGAGGCAGAAGTGAGAAGTCTCTGAGGTAGAGACATCAAGTGTTTAGAATGCAGTATTGTTTAAATTGCACACAGCTTCTTTCTCCACTATTGGGAGCATTACAGTAAATGATTAGATACTGAATATTATGAGATTTGCTGTAGGTTGCAATGGAAGTCTTGACGGTTAAGAGGGGAGATGAAGTGTTTTTGTTTGTTGTTTTTAGCTGCACTGTTGTTCCATGCAGCTTCCCAGGTACAACACTGTGGCCCGTGACCCAATTGTTAAAATCGCAGTTGTTGGATTTTTTAAATCCAAAAGTAATTTGTGGTGTGGCTGTGATTTTTGGGTCACAGGTACTGACAGCAGTTTTTAATACTTCTAGAGACTTACTCAGATTCTGTCATACCGTTGGGAGACTTGAATACTCGTTAAATACCAACACTCGTGCTGATTTAAATACTTTCTGTTAAGTACTGATGGTTAGTTTTTACATTTACCAAGTACTGGCCTCATTTTTATTTCTCGTTGTTTACTGTTCCACACAACATTAGCACTGCACGAGAGTGCTAATTTACACCTGAAAGAATTATGCTGTGTATCAACTGTTTTAACCATAACAGACCCACCTCAATATGCTCTGGCCTGTATTTTGCTACTTTTTATAATTGGTTTAAAGGCAATTGTGTATTTTGCTTTTTTATCCCCCCCTCTTGTTCCTAGATGTTGACCATTAGTTTGACTGCCGAAAAATGCTGATTTACATCAACTGTTCAGACCAAATGTGAATGAAAGGCAAATTTTATAAAAGTCTGATTTACCATATCATCAAGCCAATCTCACCTAAAAAGTAGGAATGCATCTAGAAAATTTTTGATGGTCATTGAAACCCGTTCACAAAAATTGCAATTACGAAATAGATTGTGATAGACTTGCAAAAAAGGTGCAAAAAAAGCCTAGATTTTCCCCTTACTGACCAGTGCATTGCATACTCAGAATTTCAAGCTTGCAGCCAGAAAATGGTGACTTGAAACTAGCATAAATCCACTGTTATGGACCTAAAGTTTAACATGTGCATGCCTGTACAGTATGTGTTGTTACTGCGATCTCTGCAACAACAAAAAAAATGCATCAATTACCAACTTTTAAACCAGATGCAGTTGAAACAATGGTAAAGCTGCCTTGACCACTAATTGGAACATTTGAGTTTTGGTAACCATTTTGCACAGATGCAGATCCCAGCAAATGACTGTCAGACTATTAGCCTGATGATAATGCAAGATTTTTTAGGACATTCGAGTAGTGTAGTGCTTTTGTTACTGGATTAGTAATCCAGGAGCTGAGTTCAAATACCAAAACTAATTTAATTATTTTTTTTTAAATGATGTAAAGAAAAATCCAACTAGCTGATGCATTTTAGGAAGAAAATTTGCCTTCCTTACCCTGTCTGGCCTATATGTAACTCTGATGAGATTGGCTCAGCAGACTACTCTGTATCAAACCACAGTGATTCACGAAGAAAAACCACAACCATCATATTCTCGTGGCCACTAGAGAATGGCAGCTTTGTCAGAAATGTCCATATTCATGAATGAATTTTTAAAAAATATATGTATTTATTTTGACAGTATTTGGCTGCTCTGTAACAATATGGTAAATAAGGATTCTGTAATTTGTCTGATCTACTGGATGCCATCTGTCTGGGTATGTTTATGCCAGTTTTGTACTGTATTGCTACCGCTTAATTCTGTTAATTGAAACTGCTGAAAATGTAATTATGCTTAAGTATTGCATTAAAGAATTGTTTAAAAGTTCTGGCGTTATGCAGTGTGAAGTATAATTGTACAACAGAGTGAGAGTTTCCTATCCGTTGGATTTTGTGCATTTATCACAAAGCCACTTTTTTGTTTATTTCTAATTGGTTGACTCTATTTTAAAATGACAAGAGAAATAATTCACGAGCAGTGATAACTGGCCACTGCGTTTCCTACATTACGATAGTGACTGCACATTTTTTTTAAAAAAACTTCTTCGACTGTGAAGCGCTTTGGGCCGTTGTGACATGGCAAATGGCTCTTTAGAGATCCCAATGTTTGCATTTTTTATTCTGTGTTTTTGTAAAGTTGGATTCATTGCACACACACACACACACACACACACATTTGTAAGTTATCTCAATACTGCCAATTTAATCCACTGTTCTATGGAAAAATTCGATTAAGGGTGACTTTACAACTCCATTATTCTTGTGCATTTTTCGTAATGGGAGTAAAGTTTCTTTATGTGACCAAAAAACTAAATCTGGGTCAATGCATTTCCTGCTGCTTTTCTGGGTGGTTGATGGTATATTCAGAAATTAACACACATCATTTAAAGAGAAAAGGACACAGAGGAATTACTTCAATATTGCTGAAAAAAGACATTTTGTCAAAGCTTTTTATCTTGCGCTCCCTTGACATTAGTATTCTTGCAGTTGTCCTGATGAGTACAAGATAAAAAGCTTTGACAGAATGTCTACTTCTGCTCCTAGTTCATATTTGTCTTTTTTCAATAAAATTCTGAAGTAATCCAAATATTCATTTGGTAGTACAATGTGAATTATTTCCATCCCTTACATTTTAGTACTTTTGTCCTCAATCATAGAAGAATCATAGAATCCCTATAGTGCAGAAGGTCATTCAGCCCATTGAGTCTGCACCGACTCTCTGACAGAGCATCTAACCTAGGCCCACATCTGCCCATTACATGTAACCCCACATATTTACCCTGCCAATCCCCCTAACCTACACATCATTAACCACGAAGAGGCAACTTGACCTGGCCAATCCACATAACCTGCATATCTTCGGACTTTGGGAGGAAACTGTAGCACCCGGAGGAAACCCACACAGACACGGGGAGAATGTGCAAACTCCACACAGTCACCCACCCAAGGAATTGAATTCTGGAATTGAACCCGGGTCCCTGGCGCTATGAGGCAGCAGTGCTAACCACTGTGCTGTCCATCATCATTACATCATTCATCCTATAGTAAATATTCTTTCTAACATCATAAAAGTGAAGGTAGTGCGTTTGACATAGTCCGCTCACATGTATGGATGACAGATGTATTTACATAACCCTAATGAATTGGCAATCTTGCACTTGCAAAATAACATTTGACTCTAGCCTATTATCACATACAGTTTCAGCATTAATCACAAATGAATAATAATTACAAAAGTGAAAATGCTGGAAGCATGCTGTATCTGCAGATAAAGAAAGTTAACATTTCTGGCTGGTGACCTTTCATCAGTGTCAGTTGATGCTTTTCATTTAGTTGAGAATTTTTAGGAACTGGCAAAACTACATTGGGATAACATAAAGTCTGTGCATGTGTGCGTACATACGCAAATACATTCAGCCTCCAATTATATACTCATAAGTCAATGTTAGAAACAGTATCTACTAGTGGACAAGCTAAAATATGAGCCACAGATGTCACTTGATTTGAAGTAGCACGTCAAAGTTCTGCTTATTCAATAAATCCAATCCAATGGAACTTTATCATATTCTGTGTTGCTTTTAGAAGAAACATTGGTTAATCAGTGTACAATGTGTCAACTGGAAAAGTCCTGGCAGTTTTGAGGACATCTGTGCTAGCACAGCTGCTCACTTAATATTGAGTCAAGGTGAACCTCCAACATACTATTGTCAGCGACTTGTCTTTATATCGTGCCTTTAGCATAGTGGTGTGGATAAAAACGCTTCACAGGGACATTATCAATCAAAATTTGACACTGAGCCAAAGTAGATATTAGGACAGTTGACTAAAAGCTTGGTCAAAGAGTTGGGTTCTAAAGACCGTTTTTTCCTAAAAGTGGAAAGTGAGGATTAAGAAAGGAATTCCTGAGACTGGAGACCAGAAACCTAAATGCACGGCTGCCAATGGTAGAGCGATTAAAATCGGGGAGGAGCTGGGGATCAGAATAGGAGGAGTACAGAGGACTGAGGGTTGTGGAGATGGGTTCAGAGATGAGCAGGGGACAAGGCCATTAATGGATTTAAAATAACGGATGAAAATTTTAAAATGGATGCAAAATGGGCACCCACACACTTCCTTTGACCAGGAATTTGGGATGGAGCCACCAGAGAATGGCCCAGTAATTTTGGGCCTGAAAATGGCGAGGACTGTTAGAAACATGGAAGATAGGAGCAGGAGGAGGCCATTTGGCCCTTTGAGCCACTTCGACCTTCAAGCACTTGCTTACAGTGTTGTGCTATTATTTCCCCTTTACAACAACCCAAGTTATTCAAAGTAATCTTAAACTGTGAACACTGGCTGCCCAGTAAACAGTAGGAGGAAGCATCATAGTTGAGCCTGACTTTTTCTGCACCCAATATCCACAAATGCAGCAGGGGTGACTTGAAGGATGATGATCCCTGCTGAATTTATTTCATTCCTTGGTACATAAACACTGAATCCAATTGCAGCATCTACTGCTCCAGTTGAAACCAATTAACTCAGCTACATATGATTTTGTTTGTTTGAAAGAAGACCTTTAATACATGTAGGCATCAGTGGGTGATATGTGCTGCTGATCCCACTGCAATTCACAGAATCGTCTTATTTCTTTAACAGTTGGTAAATCAGGAACACAGTGGAAAAGTACATGGGGGGAGTGAAAGATATTGTGGCTGCCCTGATGAGGGTGGGTAAGGAACCTTGTTCACTTGGGCACATTGGGAATTGCTCCAATAATCACCCTGACTTCTTAAATGCAATGACATCAACATGCATAATGCATCGTGCTTCACCTCAACCTGCAACTTGCGTTTGGAACTCCTCCTTCATGCATTTCTCCCATACAACTCCATCCCCTCCTGTTGGAGGGTCCTTTTAACACTTGCCTACACACACCAGCTGTTTTCTGATATCTTGGGAGATATCATTCAGGTGCTCGCCGTTAATGACAATCTCGTTCCAGGAATAACGGGCCAGGAGACACAGTCCGCCTGGAAACAAAGAAGCTGATCCTGTATAAGAAGCAGGAAGTAGCGTTGCTGGGGAGGCAACTCCATCTTGGGTAAAAACAATGGCAACCGGGCAATACCTGCTGCAGGTGAGTGAGTACAAAGCCAAGGTGCACAAAGGCACCTTGTGCTCGCTGGATTCTATGCATCTAACCTAGGCTTATTTCCTCTTCTGCAAATCAATCACATCATAGGTGTCATGAAGAGAGGAAGAGGAGGGTTTTGATATATAAACAGAAAATTCCATAAGTACTCAGCATATCTGGCAGCATCTGTGGCCCGAGCAAGAGTTAATGTTTCCGGTCAATGCAATTTCATTTTTTAATTTCACATTTCCAACATCAGTGTTTCCCTTAGTATTAGATAATGACAATGAAGAACGTGATCTCTCTACCTCTCGCGACAACTGATCAGTCGCCAATACAGGACAGGACAGCACCCTAAGTGATGTTACACGGATTCCCCATTCAATCTGGAATGAGCCAATGGCATAAAAATTGAGAGCAATATTCTGAGAGCCAATGACAGAGAGTTGTTTCGCTACTTGACCAGAGCCTCAATTCAGACAGGTCTTTATTTGTGGAATAAATCCAAGGCAGAATTCCTCACTCAAACACGTAGAGTCCAACTGAGCAAACGTGGTCGCAGCAACAACCAAAACACATGGCTAGCATTACTGGTCACTTCGAGCGAGACACAGCTGAAGAAAACAACTGCACAGTACATAATCTGCCAAGTGGATGTTCACCCAGTTAAAGCATCATAGAATCCCTACAGTGCAAAAACAGTTAAAAAAAGGATAGTTGGAGACTCAAAAAAATCAGTTTTTTCCACGAGAAAATTCAGTCGAGCTGTCCAAAGTGTAAATAAAATCCCGAGTCTCCACATTTTTTCTCTAATTCATTCATGGGACATGGGTGTCACTGACTGGCCAGCATTTATTGCCCATCCCTGGTTGCCTGAGGGCAGTTGAGAGTCAACCACATTGCTGTGGCTCTGGAGTCACGCGTAGGCCAGACCAAGTAAGGATGGCAGATTTCCTTCCCTAAAGGACATTAGTGAACCAGATGGGTTTTTCCGACAATCGACAATGGTTTCATGGTCACCAGTAGATTCTTAATTCCAGATTTTTTGTTATTGAATTCAAATTTCACCATCTGCCGTGGCGGGATTCGAATGCGGGTCCCCAGAACATTAGCTGAGTTTCTGGATTAATAGTCAAGCAACAATACACTAGGCCATTACCTTCCCCTTGAAAGTAAATGAACACATTGATTTTAGAAGTCATGCAAAACATGCATTATAGGAGTTATTTTAAATTAAACAGTACCACATGGATCAGCAAGATTCATTTATTGGTGAAACTTAGTGAGTGCATTGGGGAGAGGATACATGACACCATTCTATTACATTGTTGTTGCAGCACAGAAGCAGGCCATTCAGCCCAAAATTCTACGTCAGTGCTTATACTCCACATGTCTCTCTGGACTCTTCCTCATCTAACTCCTTCAAGACGATTGCTTTTTCTTTCATGTAATCATGTATTTTTCCACTTAAATACACTTATCCTGGTCACCCCAGGTCCTTATAGCAGGTTCCAGGTTCTATGGAGGTCAGTGGTAGAGTTGCTGACTCAGGGCTAGAAGTTCTGGGTCCAAGTCCCATGCCAGGACTTGCTAGTCATGTAAGGTGACATAGTTTAACAGGCTGATAATCAACTCAGGAATCCTTCCACCAGCTTCCCACTATTCCCCAAAAGGGGAGGAAAAAGTATGCAGGAAGATGCACTTTAAAAAAAACCCAACTCACTAGGTAAAGAAATTCCTCCTGAATTCCTTATTAGATTTATTAGTGACTATCCTATTGTGAGATTTTCACCTCTGCCTTATCTTATTAATTAATAGGTTTGAGAGTCTAGCTTCAACAATTTCGATACGTTATTGGGGAACATGTGATTCAGAGATCTGGGTTCGATTCCCGGCTTGAGTCACTGTCTGTGCAGAGTTTGCACATTCTCCCCATGTCTGCGTGAGTTTCCTCCGGGTGCTCCGGTTTCCTCCAGCCATGCTAAATTCTCCCTCAGTGTACCTGAACAGGTGCCGGAGTGTGGTGACTAGGGGATTTTCACAGTAACTACATTGCAGTGTTAATGTAAGCCTACTTGTGACACTAAATAAATAAACTTTTTTTAAAAATAGAGGTCAATCATAGAAAGCAAGCAAGTGATGGCCACCTATGTGGTGAACTTGCAAGCAATAAAGTCCATTGGATGACCCTTGGATCCTTGAACTTGAGGGTTTAGTCCAAGCTACCCATAAGACACTAGGATGCCTAAACCTTGATTCTCATGAACAAACAATCAGGCCTCTGCTTTCATGACCAACTAGTTGAAGGAGTGAATATGAAGCAGTTGCCATGGCTCCAATCTTATCTATGATTCTCGAGGCTGCAATGCATCCTGCTGAGCTGAGATCCCCAGATTGAAATCGGACATTGATTGTAGATCAGTGGGAGGCCACTCAGCCTGTCAGGCTCATGCTTAGCCAATTTATCCAGTCGGTCTCTGCCCCTGCCTCCCCCAGCATAACCCTTCAGAATTTATCCACTACAGGTGCTTGTCTGATTTACTTTTGAAAGCCACAATTAAATCTGCCTCCGCCATTCTTCCAGGAAGTGCATTCAAGGTCCTAGCTGCCCGTTGCATTAAAAAGGTGTTCCATCATTTCTCTTTTGCTTCTTTTGTCAATCACTTTAAATTGGTGTCCTCCAGTTTGCACTCCCAATGGGAACAGTTTCTCTCTACCCTCTCCGTCTAGACCCCCTCCATGATTTCTATTCAATCTCGTCTGAATGTCCTTTTTCTCTAAGGAGAACAACATCAGACTCTCCAATCTATCCCTCATCCCTAGAACCATTCCATAAATCCTTCATTCACCCTCTGTGACACCCTCACATCCTTGATAAAGTGCGGTGTTCCAAAGTGAACACAAATCTCCAGCTGAGGCTGAAGCAAGGTTATGGAAAGGTCCATCATCATTTGCGCTGAAGTATCTTCATTTTCTGTTAATTGTGTTAGCTCTGACACATGATTAAAATTACATGTTTTCACTCTTTCCTCAGCTTTATTTCGGATTAATTATAACCTGTCAGAGCAACCTGAGACTCCTGCTTGTGAAAATGTCGTATGTTTTTACATGACTTTTACACAGAGCAGAGTAGACATGTATATATATTATTAAATCTATCTATCTAATCAAGCAAGACCCAGACATCCCACAAATTCAGGCCTATGTCTCTGGAGTGATAGACAGACAGACAGACAATTAGTTTACTGAAAAATCACCATGGCTGAAAGTGCTGAGTTGTAATATTGATACCAAAAAAACAAGCAAATATTCTTAATTGTTATAGTCAATCATTAAAATTAAGTATAAAATAACACAAGGGATGCACAGCTGGACTCAGCACATTAACACAGTGACTACAAGAGCAGGTCAGAGGCTGGGAATACTGCTGAGAGTAATCCATCTCCTGACTCCCCCAAAGTGCTAGCCACCATCTACAAGGCACAAGTCAGAAGTGTGATGGAATTCTCCCCACTTGCCTGGATGGGTGCAGCTCCGACAACACTCAAGAAGCTTGACACCATCCAGGACAAAGCAGCTCACTTGATTGGCTGCTTTGACCACATCTACAAACACCCACTCCCTCCACCACTGACGCTCAGTAGCAGCAGTGTGTACTATCTACAAGATGCACTGCAGCAATTCACCAAAGATCCTTAGACAACACCTTCCAAACCCACAACCACTTCCATCTAGAAAGACCAGGGCAGCAGATACATGGGGACACCACCACCTGCAAGTTCCCCTCCAAGCCACTCACCATCCTGACTTGGAAATATATCGCCGTTCCTTCGCAGTCGCTGGGTCAAAATCTTGGAATTCCCTCCCTAACAGCATTGTGAGTCAACCCACAGCACATAGACTGCAGTGATTCAAGAAGGCAGCTCACCACCACCTTCTCAAGGGCAACTAGGGATGGG
This sequence comes from Mustelus asterias, assembly GCF_964213995.1. NCBI lineage: Eukaryota > Metazoa > Chordata > Chondrichthyes > Carcharhiniformes > Triakidae > Mustelus > Mustelus asterias. The sequence continues at coordinate 13,161,597 of NC_135825.1, read as the reverse complement.
CAATAAATGCTGGCCAGCCAGTGACGCCCATGTCCCACGAATAAATAAAAATTCATGAACATTTTGGCGTACAAATAATTACAATACGTTGCTAGATGTGGGCCTCCTTTATTTGCAGTATCAACATTTTCATTTCCATTTCTATGTTTTATTAATCCAATAACATAAATCTGTTTATTTGACTTGATTTGATTTATTATTGTTACATGTATTAATATACAGTGAAAAGTATTGTTTCTTGTGTGCTATACAGACAAAGCATACAGTTCATAGAGAAGGAAAGGAGAGAGTGCAGAATGTAGTGTTACAGTCATAGCTTGGGTATAGAGAAAGATCAACTTAATGCAAGGTAGGTCCATTAAAAAATCTGACAGCAGCAGCGAAGAAGCTGTTCTTGAGTCGGTTGGTACGTGACCTCAGACTTTTGTATCTTTTGCCCGATGGAAGAAGGTGGAAGAGAGAATGTCCGGGGTGCATGGGGTCCTTGATTATGCTGGCTGCTTTGCCGAAGTAGCAGGAAGTGTAGACAGAGTCAATGGATGAGTGGCTGGTTTGCGTGATGGATTGGGCTACATTCACGACTTTTGTAGTTTATTGCGGTCTTGGGCAGAGCAGAAGCCATACCAAGCTGTGATACAACGAGAAAGAATGTTTTCTATGGTGCATCTGTAAAAGTTGGTGAGAGTCGTAACTGACATGCCAAATTTCCCTGGTTCCCTGGTATGAGAGGAGAGGAGATTGCTGTATTATAAAAAGTCAAGAGGTTGCCATAGGATATATCATAGGTTTGCTGAACAAAGCTATGGCTCCACAAAGGCAATGATGGGAAGTTTGAAAAGACACAAGGCCCCTAATCCCTAACTGGAAATATGCTTGGGGAAGTGGTGACACAGTGGTTTTGCCACTGGAATAGTAATCCAGAGACCCAGGGTAATGATCCGGTTCAAATCCCACCGTGGCCAATGTCTGGTCTGAGTCACAGCAATGTGGTTGACTCTGAAATGGTTGAGCAGGCCACTAAGTTCAAGGGTGATCAAGGATGGGCAATGAATGCTGGCTTAGGCAGCGATATCCACATTCCAAGAATGAATTCGATGTTATAAAACATTAAATAATGTGATATCAAGCAGAAAGTACACGTCTGTGCAAACAAAAGAGATACATTGTTTGACTCAGAGGAATTTTACCAACTGGGTAAATCATTCTATCGAATTACCCCCTGGAAGCTCCCTGCACAGATAGTTTTGGGTAACGTGCTAAATGCATACAATGAAATATTTAACGATAAAAGTTTTGAAGCAAAGAAACTCTCAGAATTGTTACAGTCTCCAGCTTTACAAACCTGTTAAAAACATGAAGAAGGAATTAGCCCAAGTTGGTTTCCATCTTATCTCGCCCAACTTGAACTGTGTGAAGGATGCCTCTTCCTAAGTCAGCAGAAATTCTTTCTGAGCACTGAAAGATGTGTGTACTAGTTAAGGTTCACTTGTTAGCGCACAATTCCACTGTTAGCCATTTTCTACTATGGTGTTGTTCCCCTAAATGCCCTCCAATTAGATGCCCGACATTACTGAAGGCTCTTTAAAATTTATTTTTTCATGGGATGTGGCAGTCACTGACAAGGCCAACATTTGTTGCCCATCCCTAATTGCCCTTGAACAGAGTGGCTTGCTAGGCCATTTCAGAGTTGAAAGGCAACCACATAGCTGTGGGTCTGGAGTCACATGTAGGCCAGACTGGGTAAGGGTGGCGGCTTAGGGAAGAAGGGGATTGAGGAAACAAATCCGCATCATCTGAGTGCGATCCTGCATCGAGTCGCGGGCATGCAGTGAATGCATTTCTGTCCAAAGATGTGCAGATTAAGAGGATTGGCATGGTAAATTGCTCCTTAGTGTCCAAAGATGTGTAGGTTAGGTGGGTTGGCCATGGTAAATTGCCCCTTTGTGTCCAAAGATGTGTAGGTTAGGTGGGTTGGCCATGGTAAATTGCCCCTTTGTGTCCAAAGATGTGTAGGTTAGGTGGGTTGGCCATGGTAAATTGCTCCTTAGTGTCCAAAGATGTGTAGGTTAGGTGGGTTGGCCATGGTAAATTGCCCCTTTGTGTCCAAAGATGTGTAGGTTAGGTGGATTGGCTGTGCTAAATTTCCCCTTCGTGTACCAAGATGTGTAGGTTAGGGGGAATAGCCATGGCAAGTATGTGGGGTTACAGGGATAGGACCCGGGTGGGATTGTAGTTGGCACAGGCTTGATGGGCCAAATGACTTCCTTCTGCACTGTAGAGATTCCATAGATTCCTTCTCTAAAGGGGCATGAGTGAACCAGATGGGTTTTTATGACAATCGATGGTAAGTTTCACGTTCATCATTCACAAGATTTTATTAATCAAATTTAAATCCCACTAGCTTATGTGGTGGGATTTGAACACATGCACTGAGATCATTAGCCTGGGCCTCTGGATTACTAGTCCAGTGACATTACCACTACGCTACTATCTCCCCAGATGGTTTGTGGTGGTGGAAGGGCACCGAGAATTTCCATGGTTCAGAAAACAGGTTCTATCCCAGTATGTGCTGCAGTTACCATTGCACTTTTATAGGTGTGTGGGAAGAAAAAGATTGAAGACAAATGTAGGTCCCTTTCAGTCAGAAACAGGCAGTTATAATGGGGAACAAAGAAATAGCAGACCAACTGAATCGGGAACTTTGGTTCCATCTTCACAAAGGCGGACACAGATAAGATACCAGAAATGTTGGGGAACACAGGGTTTAGTGAGAGGGAGGAACTGAAGGAGGTTAGTATTATTAGAGAAATGGTGTTAGGGAAACTGATGGAATTGAAGGCCAATAAATCCCCAGGGCCTGATCATTTACATTGTAAATACAAGATGCATTGTTGGTCATCTTCCAAGATTCTATAGACTCTGAAACAGTTCCTACAGATTGGAGGATATCTAATGTAACCCCACTATTTGAAAAGGGAGGTAGAGAGAAAACAGGGAATTATAGACCAGTAAGTCTGATGTTGGTAGTGGGGAAAATTCTAGAATCCATTATCAAAGATTTTATAGCAAAACGCTTGGAAAACAGTGGCAGGATTGGACAGAGTCAACATGGATTTATACAAGGGAAATGTTGCTTGACAGATCTATTGGAATTCTTCAAGGATGTAACTAGTAGAGTTGATGAGGGGGAACCAGTGGATGTAGTTTATTTAGACTTTCAGAAGGCTTTCGACAAGGTCCCACATAAGAGATCAGCGTGTAAAATTAAAGCGACATGGGATTTGGGGTAGTGTATTGAGATGGATAGAAAACTGGTTGGCAGACAAGAAACAAAGAGTAGGACAAAATGGGCATTTTTCCAAATGGGAGGCAGTGGCTAGTTCTAGCTATTCACTATATATATATTAATGATTCAGATGAGGGAACTAAATGTAATATCTTTTAATTTGCAGGTGACACAATGCTGGGTGGGAAGGTGAGCTGTGAGAAAGATGCAGAGATTCTTCAGTGTGATCTGGACAAGTTGAGAGAGTGGGCAGATGCAGTATAATTTGGAAAAATGTGAGGTTATCCACTTTGGTAGCAAAAATGGGAAGGCAGATTACTATTTGAATGGCCATAAATTAGGAGATGGGAATGTGCAACAAGACCTGGGTGTCCTCGCACACCAGTCACTGAAGGCAAACATGCAGGTACAGCAGACGGTAAAGAAGACAAATGGTATGTTGGCCTTCATAGCAAGAGGATTTGAGTACAGAAGCAATTATAGAGGGCCTTGGTGAGGCCACACTTGGAATATTGTGTGCAATTTTGATCTCCTTGTCTGAGGAAGGATGTTCTTACTCTAGAGGTTGTGCAGAGGTTTACCAGGCTGATTCCTGGGATGGCAGGACTGACATCTGAGGAGAGATTGAATTGGTTAGGGTTGTATTTGCTGGAGTACAGAAGAATAAGGGGGATCTCACAGAAACCCATAATATTCTAACAGGACGAGACACGGTAGATACAAGAAGGATGTTTCCTGATGGTGCAGTTGTCCAGAACCAGGGGTCACAGTCCAAGAATACAGGACAGAGATGAGGAGAAATTTCTTCAAACAGAGAGTGGTCAGCCTATGGAATTTGCTACCACAGAAAGTAGTTGGGGCCAAAACATTGTGGGTGGGATTTTCCGGCCACGCTCGCCCCAAGACTGGAAAATCCTGCCCGAGGTCAACGGACCTTTGCATGGTCCATGTTCCGCCCGCTAGGATTCCTGTGGTGAACGGGATGGGAAAATTCCACCCTGAGTGTTTTCAAGAAGCAGTTAAATATAGCGCTTGAGGTAAAGTGGATCAAAGGATATTGGGGGGATGCGGGGGGAAGACTGGATCAGGATATTGAGTTGGATGATCAGCCATGATCATAATGAATGGCAGAGCAGGCTCGAAAGGCTGAATGGCCTCATCCTGCTTCTATATTCTATGTTTCTATGTTGCCAGTCTACTATGAAATACAGAGAAATTTGCAGCCACTCTATCTGTTGAATAATGAAGTGACGTTTGGCTTGCAGTCAATACTTCTCCATCATAATAACTCACTGTTTAAAGTTTTAACTTGTAGTAAAATATGAATACAATTCCCATCTGATCAATTCAATTGAAAATGATAGCACCTGTCACAATCTCAGACAATTACAGAGTGCTTTACAACTAATGAAGTGCCTATTTAGAGCGTAGTTACAGCAGTAATGTAAGAATTTTTGTTTTATTCATTTATGGGACATGGGCATTTCTGGTTGGCCAGCAAGGGTGGCCCGGTGGCATAGTGGTTAGCACTGCTGCTTCACAGCACCAGGGACCCAGATTCAATTATGGCCTTGGGTGACTGTGTGGAGTTTGCACGTTCTCCCCGTGTTTGCATGGGTTTCCTCCGGGTGCTCTGGTTTCCTCCCACACTCCAAAAATGTGCAAGTTAGGTTGATTGGCCATGCTAAATTATCATAGAAACCCTACAGTGCAGAAGGAGGCCATTCGGCCCATCGAGTCTGCACCGACCACAATCCTACCCGCTAATCCCCTTTTTTTTTTTACCCGCTAATTTACCCGCTAATCTACGCATCCCAGGACTCTAAGGGGCAATTTTTTTAACCTGGCCAATCAACCTAGCCCGCACATCTTTGGACTGTGGGAGGAAACCGGAGCACCCGGAGGAAACCCACGCAGACACGAGGAGAATGTGCAAACTCCACACAGACAGTGACCCGAGCCGGGAATCGAACCCGGGACCCTGGAGCTGTGAAGCAGCAGTGCTAACCACTGTGCTACCGTGCTACCGTGCCCCTTAGTGTTAGGGGCACTAGCAGGGTAAATACATGGGCTTATGGGGATAATGTCTGAATGGGATTTTTGTCAGTGCAGCTCAATGGGCTGAATGGCCTCCTCCTGCACTATATGGATTCTATGATTTATTGCCCATCCCTAGTTGCCCTTGGAGGGCAGTTGAGAGACAACCATATTGCTGTGGCTCTGGAGTCACATGTAGGCCAGACCGGGTAAGGACGGCAGATTTCCTTCCCGAAAGGTCATTTGTAAACCAGATGGGTTTTTCTGAAGATCGACAATGGGTTTTATGGTCATCAGCAGATTCTTAATTCCAGATATTTTTAATTAAATTCAAATTCCTGCCGTGGCAGGATTTTAATCCTTGTCCCCAGATCACTGGGTTGAATTTCTGGAATATCAGCTGAGTTTCTGGATTAATAGTCTTGTGCTAATACCACTAGGCCAATGCCTCCCACTGGCAGCCTATCTCACATAGCAAGCTCCCATAAATAACAATATGAACCATAGAACCATAGAAAATTACAGCTCAGAAACAGCCTTTTGGCCCTTCTTGTCTGTGCCGAACCATTTTTTGCCTAGTCCCACTGACCTGCACTTGGACCATATCCCTCCACACCCCTCTCATCCATGAACCCGTCCAAGTTTTTCTTAAATGTTAAAAGTGACCCCGCATTTACCACTTTATCCGGCAGCTCATTCCACACTCCCACCACTCTGTGCGTGAAGAAGCCCCCCCTAATATTCCCTTTAAACTTTTCTCCTTTCACCCTTAACCCATGCCCTCTGGCTTTTTTCTCCCCTAGCCTCAGCGGAAAAAGCCTGCTTGCATTCACTCTATCTATACCCATCAAAATCTTATATACCTCTATCAAATCTCCCCTCAATCTTCTATGCTCCAGGGAATAAAGTCCCAACCTATTCAATCTCTCTCTGTAACTCAGCTTCTCAAGTCCCGGCAACATCCTTGTGAACCTTCTCTGCACTCTTTCAACCTTATTTACATCCTTCCTGTAACTAGGTGACCAAAACTGCACACAATACTCCAAATTCGGCCTCACCAATGCCTTATATAACCTTACCATAACACTCCAACTTTTATACTCGATACTCCGATTTATAAAGGCCAATGTACCAAAGGCACTCTTTACGACCCTATCCACCTGTGACGTCACTTTTAGGGAATTCTGTACCTGTATTCCCAGATCCCTCTGTTCAACTGCACTCTTCAGAGTCCTACCATTTACCCTGTACGTTCTACTTTGGTTTGTCCTTCCAATGTGCAATATCTCACACTTGTCTGCGTTAAATTCCATTTGCCATTTTTTAGCCCATTTTTCTAGTTGGTCCAAATCCCTCTGCAAGCTTTGAAAACCTTCCTCACTGTCCACTACACCTCCAATCTTTGTATCATCAGCAAACTTGCTGATCCAATTTACCACATTATCATCCAGATCATTGATATAGATGACAAACAACAATGGACCCAACGCCGATCCCTGCGGCACACCACTAGTCACAGGCCTCCACTCAGAGAAGCAATCCTCCACAACCACTCTCTGGCTTCTTCCATTGAGCCAGTGTCTAATCCAATTTACTACCTCCCCATGTATACCTATCGACTGAACCTTCCTAACTAACCTCCCATGAGGGACCTTGTCAAAGGCCTTGCTGAAATCCAGGTAGACAACATCCACCGCCTTCCCTTCATCCACTTTCCTGGTAACCTCCTCGAAAAACTCTAATAGATTGGTCAAACATGACCTACCACGCACAAAGCCATGTTGACTCTCCCTAATAAGTCCCTGTCTATCCAAATATTTGTAGATCCTATCCCTCATCACACCTTCCAATAACTTGCCCACCACCGACGTCAAACTTACTGGCCTATAATTTCCCGGATTTCTTTTGGAACCTTTTTTGAACACCGGAACAACATGAGCCACCCTCCAATTATCCGGCACCTCCCCCGTGAATACTGACATTTTAAATATGTCTGCCAGGGCCCCTGCAAGTTCAACACTAGCTTCCCTCAAGGTCCGTGGGAATACCCTGTCCGGTCCTGGGGATTTATCCACTCTGATTTGCCTCAATGATGATGAAATTAATCCAATGGTTGAAGAAGAAACATTGATCGGGCTCAATCAGGTCATCAGAATGTGTTAATGATAGTGTGATTCACCAGATGAAGGGACAGCGCTTGTGATACCAAATAAACCTGTTGGACTTTAACCTGGTGAGTCACCAGATAAAGGGACAGCGCTCCGAAAGCTCGTGATACCAAATAAACCTGTTGGACTTTAACCTGGTGTTGTGAGACTTCTTCTTACGGTGCCTACCCCAGTCCAAGGCCGACATCTCCACGTCTTGAATAAAAGCTGCTGACGAAAGCTGTCCTCTCCAGGGCAGGGTATCAGTGTGAGGCGGATGTGTAACAGGGCGAGGGGCAGCCGCACAAAGCAGCGCGAGTACAAGAGGCGGCGCGGGTGTATGAAGCGGTGCTGGGTGAGCAGGGGCGGGTATATAAGGCTGTGAGGGGGCGGTGTTTGCTCCGAGTCGCTGGGCTGTGAGGGTGAAGAAGCTTTGCTGTGAATCATGGTGCTGGTTCTGGGTTACTGGGACATCCGCGGGGTAAGCACAGCAGCAGCAGCTTTGCGGGACGCGGGGGAAAGGTTGCTCCCTCATTCCCAACCCAATTCCCTCATTCCCATCCCAACTCCCTCATTCCCGGGAAACTGCTGCAGATTTTCCGGCAGATTCTTCCTGTCGGAGGCCTTTGTTCAGTTTTGGCGCGCGGCTGTTTGCTTTCTGTTCCTCCTGGATTTATCTTCTTTCCTCCCCCCCCCCCCCTGTACCATTTGTATTGTGTGTGCATTGTGAGGGGTTTGTTTCTACCTGGGAATTGAAGGGAATGAACTTCAATTGGCAGATCCCCAGCTCTCTGGAACTTTCTCTCTGCCTGTGGAGCTCCTGTCGAAGCTGCCAGAAAGCTCAGGGCCCAATCCAGCAAGATTCATTGTTAATCTGGGTTCAAAATGCATCTGTGACGTTGAAGAATTAAAAAAAAAACCCTTCAGCTATTTCCTAGACTCCCATATATACACATCCTGTAATAGGAAGGGCAGAAGATGAGTTTATTTCATTTTATTTTAAGTAAGAGAATGTTAGTAGAGTGGTGGAAAAAGGCACCTGGAACACTTGCCTTTATCAATTGAGGTACGGATTACAAAAGGAGTGAGGCCATGTTGGATAAAGGCAAAATACCCCTGCTGTGATGGGGATGGTGTCCTGAACAGAGACTTTCCAAATCTTGCCATTTGTAATGGCTGGTGGTTGCAATGCAATCACTGAAACTTCTGGGACTTTTACAAGTAGGTTGGCATTACCATCGAACTGATTGAGATTTGTGTTTGCTTTTTATTGTAATATTTGACATTTTTATTAAAAAGTTTTGGTAAAATGAAAAAAAAAGGCAAAATACCGCGGTTGCTGGAATCTGAAACGCAAGGAGAAAATGCAGGAAAATCTCAGCAGGTCTGACAGCATCTGTGGAGAGAGAATAGAGCTAATGTTTTTGAGACAAAGGGTCATCCAGATTTGAAACATTGGCTCTATTCTCTCTCGTAAGACATAGGAGCAGAATTAGGCCACTCAGCCCATCGAGTCTGCTCCGTCATTCAATCATGGCTGTTTTTTTTTCTCATCCACATTCTCCTGCCTTTCCCCCATATCAATCGAGAACCTATCTCTCCACAGATGCTGTCAGACCTGCTGAGTTTCTCCAGCATTTTCTGTTTGTTGAGGTCATGTTGGAGTTGCATGGAACTTTGGTGAGGCCGCAGCTAGAGTACTGTGTGCAGTTCTGGTCGCCACATTATAGGAAGGATGTGATCGCACTGGAGGGGGTGCAGAGGAGATTGACCAGGATGCTGCCTGGGATGGGACATTTAAGTTTTATAAAGAGGCTTGGGTTATTTTCATTGGAGCAGAGAAGACTGTGGGGCAATCCAATTGAGGTGTACAAGATTGAGGGGTATGGACAGGATGGATAAAGAGCAGCTGTTCCTCTTAATTGAAGGGTCACTCACAAGGGTACACAAGTTCAACATGAGGGGCAGGAGGTTCAGGGGGATTGTGAGGAAAATCTCTTTACCCAGAGGGTGGTGCCTGGAAGGGTGGTTTTGGCGGGTTGCTTCACATCCTTTTTTCAAAAAAAAACCCAGATGAGTAATTGGCACTTTGTAATATTCAAGGCTGTGGGCCAAATGCTGGTAAATGGGATTAGGTAGGTCAGGTGATTCCCACGTGTTGGTGCAGACTTGTCTCTCTGCGCTGTATGATTTTTAAGTTATCCAACAGTTGTTGGCATTGAAATGAGAAGAATGGATGGCACAGTGGTAAGCACTGCTGCTTCACAGCGCCAGGGACCCGGGTTCGATTCCAGTCTTGGGTCACTGTGTAGAGTCTGCATATTCTTCCCAGGTCTGTGTGGGTTTCCTCCGGTTTTCACCCACAGTGTGAAAGACGTGCTGGTTAGGTGCATTGGCCATGTTAAATTCTCCCCCAGTGTACCTGAACAGGAGTGTGGCGACTAGGGAATTTTCACAGTAGCTTAATTGCAGTGTTAATGTAAGCCTACTTGCGACACTAACAGCAACAAAAGCATTATTCCAAAAGAATGATTTTAAATGTGCACTTTACAAGATCAGTTCACCTTTATTGATCGTGCTAAAGTTCTTATTTTTCCCTATTTTATTCCAAGTCTTTTCTTTTCTTCCGGATCCTTTACACTTCCCTCCTGCCCCACTCTTCACTTTTCAATTCCAGATTTGATGCATTGAATACTTTTTAGCTTTCCAAATATCTGTATCATCTCTGCTGGAGTGATATTTTAGCTTCCTGTTTAAGTTCACAGCATCAGCTTTTTGTGGTTTTTAATGCTTCATGTACGACCAAGTTCTGTACGTGCTTATTTTCCTCTCCATCTTTCAGATCTAGGACTTATCTTTTGCTGCAAAATGTTATAATTGCCAACACATCTCAATGTGTAACTTTTTTTGAATTGAGATGCAGCGCTCTGTGTGCTTGCTGTTACAATGTTTTGACCTTTGCAATTTATGTAGATAAAAAACCTTGAGTAGCGCCAACAGGATGTGTGCACTAACCAAAGTTTTATTTCTGTGTGCTTTGTGAATTCGCTTTCTAAACGGTTACAAGCCTAGTAATAATGGCTGTTAAATCTGAGGAAGTATTTGTTTGCTTTCCGTTGTAATTACAGGAAAGGAGAAAATATTTTTTTTAAATTTGAAAGATTATTGGATGTCTTTTTCCCTGGGACAATTCTTCAGTGACTATTTTACCCCCCCACCCCCACACACGGCCTCTGTCTCTTGTCATGATTCTTATCCTGTAGGTCAACAGTTAAGTTTACAGTTTCCATTCATGATTTAAACTGTGCCAATGCTGCTTGGAGGCATTTTTTAAAAAAAACAGGAAGTGCCAGAAAAAAATACACTGTAGGCCAAGCAGCATCTGGGGACAGAGAAAACAGAATTACCATTTCAAGTTGTCTGTGACTCACTAAGAAGAGTGGTATTCAACTCGCAAAACATTCTCCACAGACACTGCGGAGTTAAGAGGCATCTCTGGTCCAAATAAACACCCTAGCACTGTAGGTTTTGATTCAGCAATGTTTGTTTTTTTTGTCTTTTCCAAATCGACTAATGTCCTTTTAAGGGAAGGAAATCTGCCATCCTTGCCTGATCTGGCCTACATGTAACTCCGGAACCCACAGCAATGTGGTTGACTCTCAACTGCCCTCTGGCAATTAGGGATGGGCAATAAATGCTGGCCAGCCAGCAATGCCCATGTCCTACAAATGAATAAAAAATAACCCTGGCTTTTCTGTAAAATCATTTTTTTTCTCTGTGTGTTTAAAAAAAATCTCAGCTCTCGTCCTAGTAACATGCATGGATTTGTCCTCCTGTAAAGAAATATTTGCTGTCTTAATTCTGCCTTTGTCTGGAACTCACTTGTCCTACAGTTCTGCCATATGGTTCGGGATCTTTGTATCTCGCCAGGTGTGATTTGTAAACTGAGACTTTTCAAAGATTCTACCTGCTGTCTGAAAGGGATTGATTCTCCCTTTTCTTACCACTGCTGCCCTCACCATTGGAAAGCCCAGAGTTTTGAACTGCGTGTGCCTATTATTAAAATGGATCTGGAGAGGCTCCAGAAATGTAATAAGTTCACTTGACGCAATCAATATAGTTCTACTTAAAACATTTTTTGTTAGTCCATTCTTAAAGCTGCAAAGCCAATGCTCAGATTAGACCGGGTGGATCCGAACCCATTCCTTGCTTTCTCCTAAAAGCCAAATCGAAAATCCATTTTATGGTCCCCAAAAGAGAGAAAACAGGATGAGGCATTGCACCCCATTTCCGGGCTTGAACTTGGCCAAAAGGCCGAGAAGTGATTTGACGCCACAAATATAGTCTGCTTAAATTTTTACTCCATCCTTAAGGTTACAAAGCCAATGTCCAGAGTGGACCGGGCAAACCCAAATCCATTCCTTGCTTGCTCCAAAAAAACAAATTCAAAATCCAATTCTTGGTCCGTCCCCACAAGAGAGACAAACAAGATCCAAGCGGATCCCCTCTTGGGCTTGATCTAACGAAGCTGAGAGGCAATTATAATCTGCTTAAATCATGACAGTCACAAATACAGGTGCAAGAAACTACTGGATTCGAAACTGTATCCAATGCTGCAGTGTAACCATTCTAAACCTCTTCACTGTCACTGTTCTTTGCGATGCATGTGAAGACTAGTTTGGATTGCTCAATGTGTCTTGGCACATTACCAATAACTGAAATACGTTTAGACAGCAGCGCTGTTTAAAAAATGAATGGCAGAAGCTCTAATATTTCTTTTGCTGAATTTGTATATGTTATTTAGATTCAAGTCTTGCACGCCATCTGATTTTGAATTTTTGTTGTGTAGTTGGCACAGCCAATCCGCTTGCTTTTGGAATATTCTGGAACAAAATATGAAGAGAAGCTCTATTCATGTGGAGAAGGTAATTGTGTCTCTTGTCTGTGAAGTTTAATGTCAAGTTTCACTGAATTAAAGTGGGCTGTGATGGGATTTGGGATTGCACAATGCCTCCTTGGTTGCCAGTCCCTGACATGTTCCAACTGAACCTGCTTGAGTTGTTTGTGAACTTTGCTCTCCTTTTTCCATGATTTGGCAAACGCTAACTGCCCCTGCAGGTTTAAACTGTAAGAGGGGCCACATGTCCATGTCCCAGCCCTGAACCCCTTCAGGCCTTGGGCTGATGAGTGGCAAGTAACATCTGTGCCTTACAAAGAACGTAAGACCAGGGGTCGATCATGTGCCATTCAAACAAAGAGTTCTGGAAAAACTCAGTAGATCTGGCAGCATCTGTGGAGAAAGAGCCGGAGTTTTGAGTCTAACATGACCTCTTTGCATTGCCACTCACGACTGCTCTGACACTTGGTACAATCATGTCTGATTTTTAAGCTTCAGCTCCACTTTACCTGCTCTCCATATTTCCTGATTCCCTGAGAGACCAAAAGTCTGTCTGTTTCAGCCTTGCGTGTATACTCAACAATGGAGTATCCACAAGGCTATGGAGCAGTGAATTCCAAAGGTGTGCAACCCCTTTTGGGGCAGCACGGTAGCACAGTGGTTAGCACTGCTGCTTCACAGCTCCAGGGACCTGGGTTCGATTCCCGGCTCGGGTCACTGTCCGTGTGGAGTTTGCACATTCTCCTCGTGTCTGCGTGGGTTTCCTCCGGGTGCTCCGGTTTCCTCCCACAGTCCAAAGAAGTGTGGGTTAGGTTGATTGGCCATGCTAAAATTGCCCCTTAGTGTCCTGAGATGTGTAGGTTAGAGGGATTAACGGGTAAAATATGTAGGGATATGGGGGTAGGGCCTGGGTGGGATTGTGGTCGGTGCAGACTCGATGGGCCGAATGGCCTCTTCCTGCACTGTCTGGTTTCTATGATTCTATGAGTGAAGAAATGACTCCCCATTTCAGTCCTAAATGATCGACCCCTTAGCTGCCACTGCCCCCCCAGTCTAGATATCCCTCTATTGTCAGACCCTTTGGAATCTCGTACCAGTGAGATTATCTCATTGCTCTCCACTCCAGAGAGTATAGATCCCAATTTAGTCAGCTTCTCCTCATAGGCCAACCTTCTCATCCCAAGAACCAAACCAGTGAACCTTCATTCTACAGCCTCCTAGGCAAGAATTTCCTTCCTTTTTTTTTATATACGGAGAGCCAAACTGAGCATAGTACCCCAGGTGCGATCTAATGCAGTTATATGAAGCTTTCCTCATTCTTGTCCTCCAGTCTCCTTGCAGTAAAAGCCAATATGGCATTTGCCTTCTAAATGCTTGCTGACGTAGTGTTATAAGTACACCTAATGATTCAAGAAGGCAGCTCACCACCACCTTCTCAGCAGCAGTTGGGGATGGGGAATAAATACTGGCCTAACCAGCGACACCCATGTATCTGTTTTCAAATCCCTGCTGTGCAATTGCCATCAGAAAGCAGAACTAGTTAGTTTGCTGACACATTCAGAAATGTCTTGGCGAAGGCTTTCCGAACTGAATGTTGCAACATTGACATAGAAACTGATTGACTTGACATTTTAAAATGACTTTTTGATACCATAAAAATGTTAATATGTTGCTACAACGAATGTGCAGCATGTTACTAGTTAGTATTCTTGCCCAACTTATCTCATCTGGGGGAAGAGAAAAGAGACATTGGAGAATATTTTCAAATGCTATTTCTTGCTTTCGGATGCAGTTTAAACACGAGTTTGAGTTACTGGTTTGAGAATTTTAGTTTCTCTCTGGGTTTAGGGTATTCGGCTGATTTTGTTCAGGAACTTTGATATTGCAATAAATGAACAAAATCTCGACGCTTTCTGAATGTGTTAACTTTTTTTTTTCAAGCTCCAAATTACGACAAAAGCTGTTGGTTTGATGTGAAGCCGAAACTTGAACTGGATTTCCCAAACGTAAGTATTGACACAAATCCAGAAGTTAAAGGGTTTTACTCCTACTGGGGGGCGGGGGGGGGGGGGGGGGGGGAGAATTGTGATTGGAAAAACAAAAGCGGGGAATTGTAAATTTTTCTTGATTTTTTTTTTGTGCTTGTTCCAGTTGTTATGTCGCTGGTTTCCACAGAACACCCTTTTTGTTTCATTAACATCTTGGGTGAACCCCACTGGTAATGCCGTCATTTAAAAATAAATAAATAAATATTGCGCACAGTTTTGGCCCCTGTATTTGAGGGACGATGTAGTGGTGTTGGAGGCAGTTCAGAGCAGGTTCACTAGATTGATTCCAGAGATGAGGGGGTTTGTCGTATGAAGAGAGATTGAATAGTTTAGGCTGACATTCTCTGGAATTTAGAAGAATGAGGGGAGATCAAGTTGAGGTATTCAAGATGATAAAAAGTGTGGATAAAGTAGATGTGGAGCGGATGGTGGGACATTCTAGGGCAAGAGGTCATAGTCTTAGGATAAGGGATAGCAAATTTAAAACAAAGTTGAGGAGAAACTACTTGTGAATCTGTGGAATTCACTACCCCAAAGTGCGGTGGATGCTGGGACAGTGAGTAAATTTAAGGAGGAGTTAGACAGATTTTTAATTGGTAATGGGATGAAGGGTTATGGGGATGAGGAGCATATCAACCCATGATCGAATGGCGGAGCGGACTCGATGGGCCGAATGGCCTAATTCTGCTCCTAATATCTTATGATTTTATGAATAAAGTTACGGCAATTCTTTTGAAGATCATTGAATCTCTATTGCAAGTTTATAGCTTTCTGGAATGGACATCATTCAGTTCTCAGGCTCATTCTGTTTGATTTAGAATACCTGATTTTTCTATGCTCTGCTTTTTTTTGGCAAGGAATCATCGATTACAGACTGCGTTTTGTGTTTAAAATGCACTAACCAAATCTTGCTACCAAGGACTTGAACTGCCAGAGAATGCTGTATGCATTGGAAGTAATATAGCAGCTGGTTGGTAGTATCTTGCTCACCTCAAATGAGTGAACTGCAGACGATGGTGATAAATTTTCAGAAACATCATAACTGACTAGGTGATGCCTTTGAGTAATGTGTTAATTCGTAGTGAGATCTACTCTATTGAACCTGCCAATTTTATGGTAATTAACATTTTGGGCAGCTTTCCAGTGACAGTATTTGTATGTCAAAGGGATAATTGTTGTTTGATACTACTTCACATTGGATTTTGGAGGTTAAGATAAGGTCACGATAGTCCCAGGTGACCATTGGCCCAGGTGATCACTGGTGGTGATTTAACTTGAGGATCACCACAGCTCAGGTAAGGGGCACGGTGGCACTGTGGTTCGCACTGCTGCCTCACAGCGTCAGGGACCCAGGTTCGATTCCTGGCTTGGGTCACTATCTATGTGGAGTTTGCACCTTCTCCCAGTGTCTGCGTGGATTTCCCCCGGGTGCTCCAGCTTCCTCCCACATTCCAAAGATGTGCAGGTTAGGTGGATTGACAGTGCTAAATTGCCCCTTAGTGTCAGGGGGGACTAGCTAGGGTTGTGGGGATAGGGGCTAGGTGATCGGTGCAAACTCAATGGGCCGAATGGCCTCCCACCCTGTGGGGATTCTATGAATATATCTATGAAAAAGGGGCAAGGTTGAAAAGGCGGGTATTTCAAGAACAGCCTCAGCTGGTACGGATATTGAACCCGCGCTGTTGGCATTGATAACCAGCTGTCCAACCAACTGAGATGAACTGATTTCCAATTTTGGAGTTACGATAATGCGGATTAGTCAATGGATTTTTGAAAATGAACAAAATCTGCTAAATTATCCCAGAATGTACGCCCTATATAAAATGCTGATTTGTAATAGTGTAGACCTTCTGTTTCTGTGGCTAGCTATCTGCACCCATGTTCCACATTATGATAATGTGAAAACTTTTATTTTTCAGCTTCCTTACTTGCTTGATGGGGATGTTAAAATTACTCAGAGCAATGCTATAATGCGCTATATTGCGAGGAAGCACAAACTTGGTAAGTTTGTTCTACCCAACCGCTAGAATATGTGTCTCTCCCTTAGTGACGGGTCAAAATTCAGCTTAATGTCTTATACCAATAATCTTGCAGAGTGTAGACGTATGTTCCTCCTTCAAAATGTGGCTGGTACCATTTGTTTCCAATTCATTTGACCTGCACAGTTTTTTGATTTGAATGAAGCTTTTAAAAAAAAAAAAAAATCTCACTCTTATTAATTAGTTAGCAATTAGTGCAGGTTGACCAACCATTAATGAGTCATGCATTAGTTCCATTACATTACTTTGCAAATGCATCTGTTGGTGCCAAATTCCTTTTCTGGGTTAGAAACTAGAAGCAGGAGTAGGCCATTCGGCCCTTTTTTGAGCCTACTCCTGCATTCATTTTGATCATGATTGATCATCGAATTCAAATATCCTGATTGATTTCCACCCCCCCTCCCCCCATCCCTTTAGCCCCAAGATGGCCTCAACTACTTTCTGTGGTAGTGAATGCCACACGTTCACCTCACACTCTGGGTGAAGAAATATCTCCTCCCCTCAATTGATCCTTTTGTGTTCACTAATTAAATTAAATTGAATATAGTTAAGACTGCAAGGTTTTTGGTGTCGCGGGAATCGAGGGACATGGGTTTAACACCACTTTCCGCCTGCTCCCCAAGATCTGCCAGATCGCATCAAATGGTGGACCAGGCTTGATTGACTGTATGGTTTTGTCCTGTTCCTTTCTCTTTTTTTGTTCTCAAGTAGTTAACAGGGAAAGAAAATGAATCATGGCATTACCATCGCTGAATTCCCCCGCTATCAAAATTCTGGGGGTTATCAAAGACTTGAACAAGATTTGGACTGGCCATATAAATACTGTGGCTATGAGAGCAGGTCAAAGGCTAGGAATCCTGCTATGAGTAACTCTCCTTCTGGACCGCACACCTATCCCACCAGCTCCAGCCTGTCCACCATCGACAAGGCATGTGCGATGGAATACTACTTGCTTGGCTGAATGAGCTCCCAACAACACAAGAAGCGTGCCACCATCCAAGACAAAACCACTGCCGGATTTTTACTGGCATGCATACCCGGAACCAGGGCGGGTAAGGCTCGCAGAATGGAATTCTCCCTTGGCCTCGGGTGGGATTTTATGAGCCTCATCAGAACAAAGTTGTAAAATTCCAACCCACCTGCTCCATTGGCACCCCATCCACAAACATTTACTCCCTCCACTACTGACGCACAGTGGCAACACTACCATCTACAAGATGCACTGCAGGAACTCATCAAGGTTCCTTGGGCAGCACCTTCCAAACCCACGACGTCCACCATTTGGAAGGACAGGGGCAACGGATAGTTGAGAACACCACCGCCTGGCGGATCCCCCACCTAGCCACTTGCCGTTCTTTGCTGCTGATGGGACAAAATTCCTTCCCTAACAGCACTGTGGGTGAACCTACACCATGCGGATTGCAGTGGTTCAGGAAGGCAGCTTGCCATCACCTTCTCAAGGGCAACTAGGGATGGGCAATAAATGCTGGCCATGCCAGCAATGCCCACACCCTATGGATACATGGAAAATAAAATACAATTAGTTGAATGTTGCAGAAACTAACCCAATTCCAACCACCACACAGACCACACACATTTTGTTGCATCCATATTGGAGGTGGAAGAAGTTTTGGCCAGAATTCCGCTTTCACGAGCTCAAATGTGCTTAACTTTGTCTCACTGCAGTTAATCAAAAGCAAAATGTTTGAAGACCCGGACAATAATGTCATGTGTTGCAACCAGCAGCTTCCACCTGGCTGGGCCTCACTCCTTTCTACTTGGCTCTGAGTGTCAGTGTAATTGTTAACAATTGCATGTTTATTTTTAAAAAGAAAGGCTGGCATGGTATTCTCAACAAATATCACCCGGGGATAACTTTGGTACAGACCCAAGAAACTCATGAATAATTCTCTCTTAACCCTCCCAATGCAAAGACTGCAGTAATTCCTCACTTGACGTCCTAGTTACATTAGCTGTAATTGCAACATTAAGTGAAACAACTTTTAAGAGAATCACGAGTTCTCGTAGGAATCGGTGTTCAAGCTGGGATTGGGTTCTTCTGGATATTTCTCACCTCATGTTACTAGTTGAAGTACTGCAGACGACTGTGCACCCCTAGCTGAAATAATAAATAGAAAATAAATTCTGCATAATTTTTGATTTTTTTTTTCAGCCTTCCTCAAAATAATCTGTCGCGATTTTCACAGAGAAATTTGTTCATTCAGTCTATTTTTTAATATTGCCAAGTCGAGCAATGAAAGAGGACTACAGTAAGAGAGATGCAAATGTCTTCTCCATTTTCCCCACATCCCCCAGCTTCGAGGTGTGACGTATCTTTACTGTTCACTTCAGCTTGCTTCTAAAACATGTTTTAAACAAGAAAATAATTCTGTAGTCACTCCAGGCTAAGTGGCTCAGTCTTAGAATGGATGATACCACCTGAAATAAAATGGCAGGCATTCTGCACAAATAATCTGCCATCAAAGCAAGTTTGACCTCTTATTAAAATGCTTATGTTCTCTTCACAATTTTTAAATTTTGTGTAGAATGCTTTCTTCTGTGTAATAGGGAGTGTGTCCCCGCCCGCCGCACCCCAAACACACTCTGAAAATGTAAATCCTGACGCTATGGAGCATCTGGAAGTTTGATCATAGAATCCCTACAGTGCAGAAGGAGGCCATTCGGCCCATTGAGTCTGCACTGACCACAATCCCACCCAATTCCCGTAACCCTACATATTTACCTTGCTAATCCCCCCCCCCCCCCCCCCCCCCCCCGACACTAGGATCAATTTATAATGGCCAATCAATCTAACTCGCACGTCTTTGGACTGTGGGAGGAAACTGGAGCACCCGGAAGAAACCCACGCAGACATGGGGAGGACACGCAGACTCCACACAATGACCCAAGCTGAGAATCGAACCCAGGTCCCTGGCGCTGGGAGGCAGCAGTGCTTGCCACTGGGCTGCCCTAACAATGCCCATGCACAGATGACATAATGAATGTTGTGATGTTGATGTAAAGCAAACACCGACTGAGTGGGGAAGTACTGTGTTCAGAAAAGTACTTGGTCGTGCGCCATACCACCTGCTGCATGCAGTTCAGTTTATGTTCTGTTGTTTTCTGCCTTGACTTGGGTAAATTTTGTATTTGAATTCCTCCCCGTAGAGGGCGAGACTGAGGAAGAAAAGATCCGGGTCGATATGCTGGAGAACCAGGCGATGGATTTCCGCATGGGCTTTGTCCGGCTTTCATACAACCCTGATTTTGTGAGTTCTGTAACTGGCTACATGTGGTCGCTAAACTTTAATTGTTTTTATTAGGGGTACAGGGTGAGGAAGGAGGTTGAACTGTTCTATTGAATGTATTTAACTCCGCTTCTGCTGTGCTGAGCTGGGCCTTGATTGGGCCGAATGTATATTCTGCGTAATCAGCCCATCCTCCATTTGAGCTTCCTCCCATCTTTTCTCTTCTAAATTGATCATCAGAACTGCTTTTCCTATCTCGCTCAAAAACCTCTATAGTTTTCCCTTCAAATACATCGACACTATTCACTTCAACCACCCCGAGTTCCACATTCTCACCACTCTCTTTGGGTGAAGAAGTTTCTTCTGAATTTCCTATTGGATTCCCTGGTGACTATCTCTTGTATCAATGGCCTCTAAGTTAAGCTCTTATCTCTATATCCAGTCTATCTAAATCTTATTCTAAAAAATCTTTTATTAGATAACCCTTATTTTTCAAGAGACTCCTCCTCTCCAACCTTTCCTGATGTGAATATCTATAAATTTCTACAATCCTCCTTGAGAGGAAATTCCTAGATATTCGTATCAGGAAAGGATGGAGAGGCTGAGACTCTTCTCTCTTGAAAAATGACCCTCTTTGTAATATGACAGCCGGGACTGCACGCTTAGTGTGGTCTGATCAAGGATCAATATAGGCTAAGCATCACTTCCCTACTTTTCAATTCTAACCCGCTTAAAAAAGAACCCAGTGCTTGATTTGCTGTGGTTGCAACTTTACGAGTCCCTGTATTTGTACTCTGAGTTCCTCTTGTACCTCTACCCCACCCAGATGTGCACCTTCCAAGTAACGTGAACTCCCTCTTTCTCCTACCAGAGTGTGCTGTCTCTGATTTATCTGTGCTGATCTTCACTGGCAAATTATTTTGTCCATTCTGCAAGTTTATTAATATCCTCCTTTTTAAAAAATTTGTTGTAATCCTCCTCCGTGTTGATTGCTCCTCCTAATTGGGCAATTTGTTGCAGACTCAATGGGCCAAACGGCCGCCTCCTCCTGCATTGCAGAGATTCTATCCACAAATGTAGAAATTGCGTTTGTTTTATTTCCAGTCCAATTTGCGGAAATGTAAATCGCAAACAGTCGTGGTTCTAGCACTGATCAGTGTAGAAGCCCACATCCCACTGTGTTCCACTCTGGATAACTATCCTTTACTCCCTCCTCCTCCTCCTCCTCTCTCTCCGATTTCTGTCTTTATTGCAATTCACAATCCACTCTGCCACTTGTCCCCGACTCTGCATTCCCTGATCTTATTCATCGGTGTTTTATGGGTCACTTTATCAAAGGTCTTTTGCAAATCCAGATAAATTACATCTATTGCATTACCATTATGTGTGTCTCTTTCTCTCTCTCCCCTTTTCTCTCTCCATTTTTTCTCTTTTTTTTTCTTTCTCTCTCTTTTCTCTCATTTTTCTGTGAGGTGGTAACAGTGAGGACGGTCAAATAGCATTTTCCAATTTGAAATCTATACCTGTCCATAATTATATTTCTTTCCTATCTCCTTTTTAGTAAGGATTTCAATATTTTTCCTGCCACAGATGTGGAGCCGATTGGTCTGTAAATTCCCTGGCTGTAATCTGCCTCCCCTTCCTAAACATGGGAGTT
This sequence comes from Mustelus asterias, assembly GCF_964213995.1. Taxonomy (NCBI): domain Eukaryota; kingdom Metazoa; phylum Chordata; class Chondrichthyes; order Carcharhiniformes; family Triakidae; genus Mustelus; species Mustelus asterias. The sequence continues at coordinate 13,140,238 of NC_135825.1, read as the reverse complement.
ACATTAGTTGCCCACCACTCCTATAGCACCACAGAAATCACTGGTCAAAAATCATTCCAGGTTTTAGCTCTGCTATTTTCTGCCAGCAGAGGGTGCTGTGGTCTCTGGGTGTATATTAACTCTGAATTACCTCTCTTGAAGACCTCTTAAGTTTAAAGTTTATTTATTAGTGTCACAAGTAAGGCTTACATTAACACGGCAATGAAGTTACTGTGAAATTCCCCTAGTCGCCACACTCCGGCGCCTGTTCGGGTACACTGAGGGAGAATTTAGCATGGCCAATGCACCTAACCAGCACATCTTTGGAGTGTGGGAGGAAACCCACACAGACACGGGGAGAACGTGCAGATTCCACACCAGACAGTGACCCAAGACGGGAATCGAACCCAGGTCCCTGGTGCTCTGAGGCAGCAGTGCTGACCACTGTGCCACCCATCTTAAGTTGGCAAATGGGAGAGAGAAAAGTTTAATCTTCAGTTTCGTTCAATCACTTCTCTGCATTCTTGGGTGGCTCTACGGTTGTAACCGACTCCTAATTTTGGAAGTATCGTTGGGAGATGTATTCAAAAACAGCTTGTGGTGAGTCAGGATTAGTAATGTAATTTTTACCATATGGAGGCTATTAATTTGAATTTAAAAATTGTATGACTATAGGGAAAGGGGACAGGTGTGGGATTAATTGAGTAGTTCTTTCGCAAAATGGGTTAATAGTCATAAGACCATAAGAAATGGGAACAGGAGTAGGCCGTTTAAAAGTTTATTTATTAGAGTCACAAGTAGGCTTACATTAACACGGCAATGAAGTTACTGTGAAAGTCCCCTAGCCGCCACACTGAGGGAGAATTTAGCACGGCCAATGCACCTAACCAGCATGTCTTTCGGACTGTGGGAGGAAACCGGAGCACCCAGAGGGAACCCACGCAGACACGGGGAGAACGTGCAAACTCCACACAGACAGTGACCTAAGCCGGGAATTGAACCCGGGTCCCTGGCGCTGTGAGGCAGCAGTGCTAGCTGCTGTGTCACTATGCGGCCCTTCAAGCCTGCTCCACCATTAGGATCATGGCAGATCCAACATTCCTCATGTCCACTTTCCTGCCCTTTCCCCTTCTTTCCTTTACTGATTAAAAATCTATCAGCCTTGTGTATAAACAAGGACTCTGTTCCCGCAGCTCTCTGTGTCAAAGACTCACAACCCTCTGAGAAGAAATTCCTCCTCATCTCAGTTTTAAATTGGCACCTCTTTATTCTGGGACTATGCCCTCTGGTCCTAGACTCTCCCATGAAGGGAAACATCCTCTCAGCATGTCAAATCCTTAAAAATCCTATATGTTTCAATTAGATCATCTTTCATTCTTCTAAATTCCAATCCAATCCTCCATATTGGGGATCAGCCTAGTGAACCTTCTCTGAAATGCTGCCAATGAGATATCTTTCCTTAAACAAGGGGACCAAAACTGTTCCACAGTACTCCAGATGTGTCACCAGTACCTTGTACAGTTGTAGCAAGTCTTTCCTGCTCTTATACTCCAACCCCCTTGAAATAAAGGCCAATATTGCATTAGTCTTCATGATTACCTGCTGCACCTGTGTTAGTTTCCTGTGCTTCATGCACAGGTACTCCCCGAGTTCCATTGTATTGCAGTTTTTCTCCATTTAAATAATACTCTGTTCTTTTGTTCTCCCTTCCAGAATGACCAACTTCACATTTTCCCACATTATACTCCATTTGCCAACTTTTTGCCCATTTACTTAACCTATCAATATCTCTCTATCCCTCATGCAACTTTTCTTTCCACCTATTTTTGCGTTGTCTGTATCTTGGCTACAGTACATTTGCTTCCTTCCTCCAAGTCATCGATTATATATTGTAAACAGTTGTGGTCCCAGCACTGATCCCTGTGGAACCCCACTGGCCAGCCTGAAAAAGAACCTCTTATTCCCACTAACTGTTTCCTGTCCATTAGCCAATTCTCCATCCATATACTCCCAACACCATGGGCTCTTGACTTATGACTTGAGGTACCTTGTCAAGTACCTTCTGGAAGCCACATGCAGCACATCTACTGGTTCCCCTCTATTCACTTTGGTTGAGACTTCCTCAAAAAAAACTCTAAATGAGTCGAAGCCATGCTGACAACTTGATTAGATTATGATATTCCAGATGTGCCGCTATTACTTCCTTAACAATTGATTTCAACATTTTTCCAACAATAAATGTTAGGCTAATTGGCCGATAGTTATCTGCTTTTTGCTTCCTTTTTTTTAATAGGGGTTCACATCGGCAGTTTTCCCAATCCTCTGGTACTTCTCCAGAATCCAAAGATTTTTGGAAAATTATAACCAATACATCCACTATCTCTGTAGTTACTACTTTTGGAATCATAGGATGCAAGCCATCAGGGCCAGGGGACTTATCTACCTTTAGTCCCACTACGGCCTCTCTCTTCCTTATTTCTTGCACTTCCTCAGCCTGACAACTTTTGCGATTCCTGCTCTCCTCCAATTCTGGACTCTTAAGTCCCTGAGGTTCATTGCTGTGCTGTGGGTCTGTGCCTTCGGCTGTCTAAATGTTCGTGTCTGTTTTACAAGCCATTGTGTGTTTGAAAAACGAATAGGTGATACTGGAATGGTAACACTTGCTATTGCCAGTCCCACCACATGATGGTGCTGTTAACCACAAACAGTGGTCTTGTGGCCGTGGCATAGTGGCATTGGAATAGTAATCCAATGATCCAGGGTAATTCTCTAGGGACCCGGATTCGAATCCCACCATGGCAGATGGTGAAATCTGAATTTAAAAGTCTAATGATTGTAAAATCATTGCAAAAGCCCATCTGGTTCACTAATGTCCTTTTAGGGAAGGAAATCTGTCGTCCTTACCTCGTCGGGCCGACATGTGACTCCAGAGCCACAGCAATGTGGTTGACCCTTAAATGTCCTCAGTGCAAGGGCAAGTGGGGATGGCCCAGCCAGCGATGCCCACATCCCATAAATGGGGGGGAAAAAAACCCTTGTTGCAGATGATGATGCAACTTAAATAAAGCAGCAAATGCTGGAATGGTCAGCAGGTTTGGCAGCTTCTGTAGAGAGAGAAAAACTGCTCATTGATTTGGGCTGGTGATCTTCTATCAGATGGTTATCTAATGCTGCAGAACCACCATTTAAAAGGATGATAAGGGTCAGTGTCTGTGGAATTTGAACGTTCTCCCCGTGTCTGCGTGGGTTTCCTCCGGTTGCTCCAGTTTCCTCCCACACTCCAAAGATGTGCGGGTTTGGTGGATTGGCCATGCTAAATTGTCCCTTAATATCAGGGGGATTAGCAGGGTAAATACGTGGGGTTACGGGGATAGGGCCTGGGTGGGATTGTTGTTGGTGCAGGCTCGATGGGCTGAATGGCCTCCTTCTGCACTATAGAGATTCTATAATTAACCTTGAGCCCCACAGGGGACTCGCTTGCATTTAAACTTTGATATTTGATTTAATATTGTCATGCATATTAGCATACAGGGAAAAGTATTGTTTCTTGTGCGCTATACAGACAAAGCATACCGTTTTATAGAGAAGGAAAGGAGAGAGTGCAGAATGTGGTGTTACAGTCATAGCTAGGATGTAGAGAAAAATCAACTTAATGTGAGGTAAGTCCATTCTAAAGTTGTCTAATGGCAGCAGGGAAGAAGCTGTTCTTGTGTCAGTTGGTACGTGACCTCAGATTTTTGTATTTTTTTCCGATGGAAGAAGGTACATTGCGCACTTTTTGTGGTCACTCTTCAGTTGCTGTGCTTGATGCATGAAAATTCCCTAGTATGGAAAAGACTACAGCAACACCTGATAATGGATCCACAACTCCCTTTTGTTGCACTGCATGAACTTGCCCACTGGTTTTACAAGTTTACGGCTTTTATGTTCTTAAAGGGACACTGCTGTACTTTTAGCAGTAGAATTATGCATTGGTTACACTCTAGAATGTTCAGCCCACTCACTGACTTGCTGTGAGCATTGCAATTGAGATTCAGTAGCGATTGAAACCGCTCCAGTTGGTGCTTTTAACAGGGGATGTAGGAGATTTTTCAGATTTCCGTGAATCTGAAACTGTGGTGTAACACATCTCCCTTGTTCATCTAACTCCACAATGACCAGTATGTCATAGTCAAATCACTCTATTTTATTATATATATACAAGTTGTCCCTTTCAGTTGCCACAGCTGAATTAAGAATACATCAGACTTCTTTCTAAAACGTCATCATTATAAAACTGGTTAACATTATTGCAAATGTACAGAATCCCTGTTTTTAAAAATTCTTACTTACAGTAAACATTGTGTTATCTGACACTCTAACAGACAGAATGCTTGGCTAACTTTGGTTGGCACAGTGGTTAGCACTGCTGCCTCACAGCGCCAGGGACCTGGGTTCAATTCCAGCCTTGGGTCACTGTCTGTGTGGAGTTTGCACGTTCTCCTCTTGTCTGCATGGGTTTCCTCCGGCTGTTCCGGTTTCCTTCCTCCCTCCCCCCCCCCCCCCCCCCCCACTTTCCAAAGATATGTGGTTAGGCTGATGGGGCCAATTTAGCATGGCCAAGGTGTCAGTGGGATTAGCAGGGTAAATATGTGGGGTTACGGGGATAAGGTAGGAGTGTTGTTGGTGCAGGCTCAATGGGCCAAATGGCCTCCTCCTTTCTGCACTGTAGGGATTCTCTCTCTGATTCTAACCAGAGTTCCTGATGTCCCCTGATATGAATTATCCCCTCGTGATCCAGAGGTAACTACAAATCTTTCTGGAGACGGAACCTGGTATACAATATGATTCAATACTTTACGTTTTAATGTACCATTGAAGATCAGAAGGAAGAAGAATCCTGTTCTTTACAGTTCAGCATGCAGTCAGCAGTACCAGAGAGTGGGGTGGGAGGAAACCGGAACACCCGGAGGAAACCCACGCAGACACCCAGGAGAATGGGCGCACGGTAGCACAGTGGTTAGCACTGCTGCTTCACAGCTCCAGGGTCCCAGGTTCGATTCCCGGCTCGGGTCACTGTCTGTGTGGAGTTTGCACATTCTCCTCGTGTCTGCGTGGGTTTCCTCCGGGTGCTCCGGTTTCCTCCCACAGTCCAAAGATGTGTGGGTTAGGTTGATTGGCCATGCTAAAAATTGCCCTTAGTGTCCTGGGATGCGTAGGTTAGAGGGATTAGCGGGTAAATATGTGGGGGTAGGGCCTGGGTGGGATTGTGGTCGGTGCAGACTCGATGGGCCGAATGGCCTCCTTCTGCACTGTAGGATTTCTATGATTTCTATGATTTCTAATGTGCAAACTCCACACAGACAGTCAGTGACCTGAGGCCAGAGTTGAACCCGGGTCCCTGGCGCTGTGAGGCAGCAGTGCTAACCAAAGTTAGCCGAGTATCGGATAACACAACATTTAGTTCATGCTACAAGCATTCTATCAGTGAATGGAACTCTCCTGTTAATCAGCATTTTTGATTAATTGACAAACTAGATAATGGAATAAATGAACCATTTGAGATCGATGGAGAGTTGTGTTTGTTAAACAGCCGGCTTTAACTCTGATCTGGAGAATAAACTTTTGAAGTCTAAGCTCCATTTGAATTCACAAGAATTAGGAGCAGGCCATTCGGCCCGTTGAGTCTGCTCCCTGCCATTCAGTAAGATCCTGGCTGGTTTGATTGTGGCCTCACTCCACTTTCCTGTCTGCCCCTTGACTCTCCTTTTTGTCGATCAAAAACCCCGGCAAGATGTCGGTGTTGGAGAATTTTTGTTCATCAGAAAAACGCAGACTGGAGAATTTTTTTTTTGGAAAAGATTAATTACACTGATGAAGAAAATTTGAGGTGGAACTGAGACTGAAGATCGAGGCTGCTACACCTGGTACCGCTGACTGTGTGTTGAAATAGAGTTCCGTACAAGTGGACTGCGCTGCTCAGATTGAGTTCTTTAATGGTTCCTATCCTGGTGATGCAGCCTTTGTTCAATATGTTCACAGATGGCGCTGGAGCGAGGCGGCGACTTGCAAGCTGTGCCCAGCATAACTTCATCTAATTCTATCTTTTACTCTTGTTCTATGCTTCTAAAACTTCATTCCAACTCTTTTAAACTCTCTAAGATTCTGCAAACTCTCGTTTCCTTCTCTATAAACGGTATGCTTTGTCCGTACACGCAAGAAACAATACTTTTCACTATATACTAATACATGTGACAAATCCAATATCATAGAATCCCTACAGAAGGAGGCTATTCGGCCCATCGAGTCTGCACCAACAACAGTCCCACTCTCTCTCTCTCTCTGCAACCCCATGTATTTCCCCTGCTAATTCCCTTGACACTAGGGGGCAATTTAGCATAGCCAATCAACCTACCTGCACATCTTTAGACTGTGGGCGGAAACTGGAGCACCTGGGGGAAGAACATATGAACTCTGTACAGTCACCCAAAGCCAAAATTGAACCCACGCCCCTGAGCTGTGAGGCAGCAGTGCTAACCAGTGAGTCACTGCTGCCCCATTCAGTTCCCAAATGGGCTTTAAATTAATTTTTTGTCCTTGAGTTTGGAGTTGTGCTACGTATGTGTCCAAGGTGATTAGCTCCACTGTGTTCGGTAATGAAAATAAATTTTATTTCGAGTGTTTGATGCTTGAATATTTGAGTTGAAGGGTGCTGCAGATTAATTTGCAATAATTAATCAAATTCTTCATGAGTTGTGATTTTGGGGAGAATGATTTTTATGAAGCAGATGACATCTTGACAATGCGCAAAAATAGACCTTTTAAATTTTAAAAAAAAACTCTTTTTAACCTTTTAACTCCTGAAAAATGAGGGGAGATCTTATAGTTTATGAAGGGAATAGATGAGATAGAAACAGGGAAGTTGTTTCCACCGGAAACTAGGCGGCATGACCTCAAAATAAGGGGGAGCAGATTTAGGGCTGAGTTGAGGAGGAACTTCTTCACTCAAAGGGTTGTAAATTTATGGAATTCCTTGCCCAGTGAAGCAGTTGAGGCTACTTTGAATGTTTTTAAGGCAAGGATAGATTAAATTTTTGAACAGTAAAGGAATTAAGGGCTATGGTGAGCGGGTGGGTAAGTGGAGCTGAGTCCACAAAAAGATCAGCCATGATCTTATTGAATGGTAGAGCAGGCTCGAGGGGCCAGATGGCCTACTCCTGCTCCTAGTTATGTTAACACACTGACTTAGCTCGAATGTGCCCGATTCCAGGAGAATCAATGCCACTGCTCAGTTTAAGCTTTGTGCCTTTACTGGATCCTGTCCACAGTGTGATTTATCCAAAACTTTCAGTAATTGCAGGATTATGGGCTGGGATTCGCTGACCTCCTCCGTGGCTGGGATTCTCCAGTCCTGCTGCTGTGAATGGGAATTTGGCTGAGCGCCAAATTCTCCATTCCCACCGGCAGCTGGGTGTGTGAAATTGGAGAATTCTGGTCTAAAAGTGCTTCAAGGAATCTTGCGCAACTGCGCATTCGTTGATCATATAATCTGGTTTGAGAGTGTAACCGTTCGTTGTCTTGACTTGCTGCAGGAAAAGCTGAAGGCTGACTACCTGAAAACCTTGCCGGGTCTGTTGAAGCAGTTCTCCGAGTTTCTGGGTAAAAAACCTTGGTTTGCAGGTGACAAGGTAAGTTTGTTTCCAGGTGGCCGTTGCACTAACTATGTGGGGGCCAGCTGTGTTTTTTGGCTTGTCCTTTTTATGATTGTTGGGTTATGGCCGCACTTGGGAACGTGAAGGGTGTGTTGAGGAGGAAAGATGAAGTCCCACTGACAACGAAACTAAGAAGCGATGTCCGAGTGCAGATATGGTGCACCGCACCCTCTCCAGTCTGGAAACTAATGTTTGCAGAAAAACACCAGTTATCCGGTAATATATTGAGCATTAATTTGCAGTAATTAATTAAATTCTTCATGAGTTGTGATTTTTGGGGAGAATGATTTTTATGAAGCAGATGACATCTTGACAATGCGCAAAAATAGACCTTTTAAATTAAAAAAAACCTCTTTTTAACCTTTAACTCCTGAAAAATGAGGGGAGATCTTATAGTTTATGAAGGGAATAGATAAGATAGAAACAGGGAAGTTGTTTCCACCGGAAACTAGGCGGCATGGCCTCAAAATAAGGGGGAGCAGATTTAGGACTGAGTTGAGGAGGAACTTCTTCACTCACGAAACTAAGAAGCAATGTTCGAGTGCAGATATGGTGCACCGCACCCTCTCCAGTCTGGAAACTAATGTTTGCGGAAAAACACCAGTTATCCGGTAATATATTCAGCAGTTCCCAAGGTATCCAGTACAGATATCGACAAAATTCTATTGGATTATTTTGAGAGCAGAATATTTGGATTTTATAATGTTTTATCACTGTTTTCTATGTTTCAGCTAAATATTTGCATCTACAGTGCAGTCAGTCATTCTATAATCCAGAAAATTCCTAAGTCTATAAATGACTTGGTCCTAAGCATTCAGCTTGGAGAGGTTCCAGTGTAGTACATTTTTAAAAGACTGCCACCTCACACGATGTGTTGGCAACATGCCGTGGAATAATCCAACAGCATGGGTTCCAGGTTGAAAAATACAGAAGGGTTTAGTGTACCTCAGTTAAAACATCATCTATAGACTTATGCAAATCTTGCCACCTTTTTTCTTATTGCGCGCACCCCCCCTCCCCCCCGCCCCACACACAATCCATTTTGTCTCTGGGCTTTACAGCTCTTCTGTAATCCCCAGTGTTCCTCGCTTGCTCGAGCACAAAGCCTTTATTCAGGGCTCTGAAAACATTGAATAGATGAATTAATCACAGATTAATTGAGTGTTTAATTGTGTTTAACTAGGATATACTATTGGGGTTAGATGAAAATGTATGAGAAGGCTTATTCAGGTGGGGTGGGCAGTAACTGGGGATTCACTTGTGCTCCTGTGTGAAGGAGGATATTGAGGTGTGTGGTTCATTAAATAAAAGTTTTAAGTATGTAAAGTATTGGTTCCAGTTCTGTCTTTCACCACCTGACATCCAAAATTGAACGACATTTAAACTGAAACATTTATGTTTCTTGGCACGTTGACTAACTGGGCAGTTCACAGTATTGGATTCAATAGCTGTGTGTAGAATAGAGAGGGTTATGAGCTTGTGGCTCAGTGGTTAGCACTGCTGCCTCACAGCGCAAGGGACCCGAGTTCGATTCTGGCCACGGGTGAATGTTCTCCCCGTGTCTGTGCGGATTTCCTCCCACAGTCCAAAAGATGTGCAGGTTGGGTGGATTGGCCATGCTAAATTGCCCCTTAATGTCCCAAGATGTGTAGGTCAGATGGATTAGCCATGGGAAATGTGTAGGGTTACGGGGGGTAGGGTAGGGGGGCTGTGTAAGATGCTCTGCCAGAGAGTGGGTGCATACTCGATGGGCCAAATGGCCTCTTCTGCACTGGAGGGATTCCATGATTATATGATTCTGCTCACTACCCCCACCTACAGTAAAACTATTAAGGGAAGACAGTGAAATTATACTGGCTAATGAAATAGCCACGAACAGATCCTTGTCACCTACAGGCCCTTGACTGAACTGCACCCTTTTTTTCATCCAGTTTGCTGAGGAATCTGTGTAATAATTTACCAAAAGGGCTTGAACACTGCAGCTTGGATTTAAACTGAAGCTTGCCTGGCTTAAATTGATGGTCTTGAAGAAAGTATAATCTAGAATGTATCCTGAACCACCACAGACCTGTTTGCACAATGGACCTTATTTGCCTTGATTCCTAAATGAAAACAGCGAGTGCTTTTACAATTCTGTGACAAAAGTGTTTGTCTTTTCACTAGTTGTAGAATTGAACTGTAACAAAGAGGCTGGGTTATTCCCTATTCTCAATGGATAAATCTTGGTTTGATGGTCCTCTTTGCCTTGGGGAGGGGGGAATACACCATAATAATAGGAGCAGAATTAGGCCATTCGGTCCATCAAGTCTGCTGTGCCATTCGATCATGACTAATTTCTCAACCCGATTCTCCCACCTTTTCCCCGTAACCTTTGATCCCCTTACCAATCACGAACCTATCTATCTCTGTCATAGAGCCATAGAGTTTACGGCACGGAAACAGGCCCTTCGGCCCAACTTGTCCATGCCGCCCTTTTTTAAAAAAAAACCCCAAAACTAATCCCATTTGGCCTATATCCCTCTATACCCATTGTACCCATAAGTACATAAGAAATAGGAGCAGGAGTAGGCCATCTAGCCCCTCGAGCCTGCTCCGCCATTCAATAAGATCATGGCTGATCTGATGGTGGTTTAGTTCCACTTACCCGCCCGCTCCCCATAACCCTTAATTCCCTTATTGATCAGAAATCTATCTACCTGTGACTTAAACATATTTAACGAGGTAGCCTCCACTGCTTCAATGGGCAGAGAATTCCAGAGATTCACTACCCTCTGAGAGAAGAAGTTCCTCCTCAACTCTGTCCTAAACTGACTCCCCCTTATTTTGAGGTTGTGTCCTCTAGTTCTTGTTTCCTTTCGAAGTGGAAAGAATCTCTCTGCCTCTACCCTCTCTAGCCCCTTCATTATCTTCTTTGTCTCAATAAGATCTCCCCTCAGCCTTCTAAATTCCAACGAGTACAGGCCCAGTCTACTCAATCTCTCCTCATAAGCTAACCCCCTCATCTTCGGTAAAAACCTGGTGAACCTTCTCTGTACTCCCTCCAAGGCCAATATATCCTTTCACAAACAAGGGGACCAAAATTGCACACAGTACTCCAGTTGCGGCCTCACCAGTACCTTGTACAATTGCAGCAAGACCTCCCTGCTTTTATACTCCATCCCCTTTGCGATAAAGGCCAACATTCCATTTGCCTTCTTGATCACCTGCAAACTGAGTTTTTGCGATTTTCATGCACAAGGACCCCCAGGTCCCTCTGCACAGTAGCATGTTGTAATTTTTCACCATTTAAATAAGTCCATTTTACTATTATTCCTTCCAACGTGGATAACCTCACACTTGTCAATGTTATACTCCATCTGCCAGATCCTTGCCCACTCACTTAGCCTATCCAAATCTCTCTGCAGACTTTCCGCATCCTCCACGCAATTCACTTTCCCACTCATCTTTGTGTCATCCGCAAACTTTGTCACCCTACACTCAGTCCCCTCCTCCAGATCGTCTATGTATATGGTAAACAGTTGAGGCCCCAGCACTGATCCCTGCGGCACGCCACTAGTCACCAACTGCCATGTAACTGTCTAAATGCTTTTTAAAATATAAAATTGTACCCGTCTCTACTGCTACCTCTGACAGCTTGTTCCAGACACTCACCACCCTCTGTGTGAAAAAATTGCCCCTCTGGACACTTTTGTATCTCTCCCCTCTCACCTTAAACCTATGCCCTCTAGTTTTAGACTCCCCTACCTTTGGGAAAAGATATTAACTATCTAGCTGATCTATGCCCCTCATTATTTTATAGACCTCTATAAGGTCACCCCTCGGCCTCCTACGCTCCAGAGAAAAAAGTCCCAGTCTATTCAGCCTCTCCTTATAACTCAATCCATCAAGTCCCAGTAGCATCCTAGTAAATCTTTTCTGCACTCTTTCTAGTTTAATAATATCCTTTCTATAATAGGGTGACCAGAACTGCACACAGTATTCCAAGTGTGGCCTTAGCAATGTCTTGCACAACTTCAACAACACGTCCCAGCTCCTGTATTCGATGTTCTGACCGATGTCTTAAATACACTTAGAAGGCTGCGGAGGCCAGATCATTGTGGCAATGAATTCCATAGATTCACCACCCTGTAGCTGAAGAAATTCCACCTCCTCTTGGTTCTAAAGGGTCATCCCTTCACTCTGAGGCAGAGCAGACTTGATGGACCGAATGGCCTAATTCTGCTCCTATTATTATGGTGTATTTCCCCCCTCCCCAAGGCAAAGAGGACCATCAAACCATCCATTGAGAATAGGGAATAACCCAGCCTCTTTGTTACAGTTCAATTCTACAACCAGCGAAAAGACAAACGCTTTGTTGTCACAGAATTGTTAAAGCACTCACTGTTTTCATTTGGGAATCAAGACAAATAAGGTCCATTGTGCAAACAGGTCTGTGGTGGTTCAGGATACATTCTAGATTATACTTTCTTCAAGACCATCAATTTAAGCCAGGCAAGCTTCAGTTTAAATCCAAGCTGCAGTGTTCAAGCCCATTTGGTAAATTATTACACAGATTCCTCAGCAAACTGGACGGAAAAAAAACAGGGTGAAGTCCAGTCAAGGGTCAAGTGACCTAGTCTGGTCCTGTCCATATTCTGTGACCCGGATGAATTAAAACAAGTGCAGCTTTGGATAAGGAAACAAATTTGGGCATTCTGGAAATCGGCAGAGTTGTACACCTGATTAGTTAGAGGATGCAATGAATTTATGTTGGGTAGCTTGATGCAAAACTGGGCGGCATGGACAAGTTGGGCTGAAGAGCCTGTTTTCCATGCTGTAAACCTCCTATGATTCTAACCAAGGATGAGTGATCCCCATCCACCTGATTTTAATTCCGAAACTTTTGTAGTGAGCAATTTTTAAAAATGAAATGTTTTTATTTAAACTTCTCCCACCAGATCACTTTTGTAGACTTTCAAATGTATGAACTCTTTGATGAGCACCGTGTGTTTGAACCCAAGTGTCTGGATGAGTTTAAAAACCTGAAGGATTTTGTCGAGCATTTTGAGGTAAGAAATATGACTTTTAAAGCAAGACTTGATTGGTACGTAATTTAAAATTCTGTGAATAGAGCTTACGACAAATACCCAGCAAGATGATCTGAATTTAATCGCCTAACTAGGTTGGACTGGCTGACTGAATTCAATCTGTAGCCACATAGCTTTCAGTATCTTGTGCCTTGAGACAGACACCAAAAGCATATGAATTGAAAGAGAGAGAGAAAAGATAGGGATTTTAAACTTTTGAGAAAAACTGAGGCTGGTGGGACAGTAGTTAACATGTTAATCAGTTATAGGACTTGGTTAAGTGATCAGTTTAGCGGAGGTGCTACTGGAAGACTTAGTTTAAGGAATTAATTTTTTTTTTGCTCTGCGGTTGTTGAGACAAGTATTCATTTTTTTGGATGCCTTAGGGCGGGATACGAGTTGGGTGAAATGCATCAAGTGAATGCTCAGAATTCACCAGAAGACCATTTGCAATTGGCCAGTCCCAAGCGATAAGTCTGTGTGTCGAGTTAGTGGTAACTTCCCTGGTTTGTGTGTCTGCAAAGATATTGCTGGGATAAAGAAAGAGTGGATATTTGAAGCATCTTGTGCTTGTACTGAGATCTTTCCAACCTTTTTTTGTCTGGTGAAAAATAGTTCAATTTTCTTGTTTCAATAAATATTCTATTCTTTGTATTAAATGTTTATTGGCAGAGACTACTGTGAATTTGTTCAGTAACTTTCCTCCATGGTTTCTTTTTTTTAAAAAAAGTTAGGAGCTATCAAGTCAGGATCTGACTTGTCTAATATTAACAGCAACTGGGATTTAACAATACACAGGGACCCTTGCTCTGCAATGGAAGTGTTGTGCCTTTTTATTTTCCATTACCTGCGAGCTTGGGGAGTACATAGATCCCTGTTGCTTTCTCCAGTAAATTCCATGGCCAATCAAGAGTTGATTTGCCAACCAATTAGCATGCTTTTCTCCTGTAAAAATGGTTGTAATCGCTTGAAATTTGGCATTCTTGTGTTTGTCCTGATGAGTGCCAGGTGGCTGGTTTTTTTTTTTCATGTTTTGTATGGTGAGGTGCATTGGCCATGCTAAATTCTCCCTCCGTGTACCTGAACAGGTGGCGGATTGTGGTGACTAGGGGATTTTCACAGTAACTTCATTGCAGTGTTGATGTAAGCCTACTTGTGACACTAATAAATAAACTTTAATACGCAGTTCTGTCACACATTTTTAAAAAATGGATGTATTTAACACCGGGCAAAATAATTTTAAAATCAGTTCACCAAAACTGGTTTTCAAGTTCCAAGTGGAAAAGTTTCTGCCACATGTTTCTTTTCAGCAATTATTCTATAATTGCAATGATTAATATACACTAGCTTTAATTTTGCAGCTGCAGATTTCTCTCCTGCAGCTTTCTATGTTTAAGTACACAGAAAATGTGGTAACATTGAGAGGGTTATTGATCTGCGATAATCCGGGTAATAATGCAAGGTGAATTTTATGAAATGTACTGTGAATCCTACAGAGTTCCCACAATGCAGAATGCGGGCATTCAGTGCATCAAGTATGCACTGATTCCCTGACAGTTGATGTTACCCCTGCACTATCCCTGCAACTCCACATATTTTAGCCCCCTAATCCCCCCCCCCCTAACCTACACACCTTTGGACTGTGGGAGGAAACTGGGGCACCTGAAGGAAACCCATGCAGATGGAGGGAGAATGTGCAAACTCCACACACAAGGTCACCCCAGGCCGGAATTGAACCTGGCTCCTTGGCGCTGTGAGGCAGCAGTGCTAACCACCGTGTTGCCCACACATGCTTTTAAAGTTTATTTAGTCACAGGTTGGCTTACATTAACACTGCAATGAAGTTGCTGTGAAAATCTCCTAGTTCGGGTACATTGGCCGTGCTAAATTCTCCCTCGATGCACCTAACCAGCAAGTCTTTCGGACTGTAGGAGATAAACCGGAGCACCCGAAGGAAACTTGTGATTGTGCTCTCAAATATTTGTCTTTTTTTTATGTTGCAGGCTCTAGAGAAGATTGCGGCATACACGAAATCTGACCGTTTTATGAAGGGCCCATTCAATAATAAGATGGCTAAGTGGGGCAACAAGATACTATGAAGGAATTTTTGACATTCCTCAAGCTCCTAAAACATAATGTACGAAGGTTTTTGGTGAACTTTAATAAAGTTGAAATGAATTGTTAAAATAAAGCATATCCAGTCTTTGGTATTTTTTTAAATGTCTATGAATGAGATCCTTTGTGTGCAGTTCATGGAGAGGTGATCGACACAAATTATTATTGACACTTGTGCGGTTAATTTAATTCGTCACGGGAAGAAGCACAGAAGGAGGCTCTATTGGATGGAGCACACTATGAAAGCCAAGTACCATCCTCTGGCTGTTTATCAGGGCAACTCGTACCATTCTGAAACTTGTTCAATAACATTGCTGAAGATTGATCTGCAACTAACTTGTTTCATTCTTTGGACCAACCTTCCAGCCTACCAGTTGCAGCAAAACGCCACTCATTTGGGTTGAAAGCTGGTAGATTACATTTAGTTGCTTTTATTGCTGCCCTGATAACTCCATCCTGTTGGGTATTTGCAAAATTGAACTTTGACAAGAGTGTCAACTCTTCGCTACCCAGTAGATGGTCGTGTTGTGCAAGTTTTTGGTTCTAGCATTTACCGTGTGTGTGTAAAAGCTACTTGCAAAGGATGAACACCTCTCTCTTGTATGCAAAAGGACTTTTAACATAACTGGTTTAAGAAGTTCAATAGTTGCTGAACTAAATAGTTCCCACCCCCTAACCCATCTGGTTCATTAATGCACTTTTATGGAAGGAAATCTGCCATCCTTGCCTGGTCAGGCCTACATGTGACTCCAGACCCACAGCAATTTGGTTAATTCTTACCTGCCTTCAGGAATGGCCTAGCAAGTCACTCAGTTACATTCAAGAAGGAGCTTCCCCCACCACCTTCTCAGGGCAATGATGGATGAGCATGAAGTGCTGGCCAGCAAGGGCCATATCCTGTAAACGATGTCAATGTAAAGTCACCATAGTCCCAGACAACCATAGGCTGCTCTCTCCCTTTTGAGGAGGAGAGCTGACTGGTGGTGATTTAACCGAGGTTCACCACACCTCAGGCGAGCGGCAAGGTTGAGAAGGCAGGGCCTTTCATGAATAATCTCAGCGAGTACGGGAATTGAACCCGCGCTGTTGGTGTTGCTCTGCATCACAAACCAGCTACTCAGCCCACAGAGCTAACCAACTTCCTGTGTGAATGATACTGACATAAACAATAGGGCAGAGTGTTTGGAAGGGGTAGATTCAGGAGAAAATGGAGCGGGTGAGATATGGGCAGTGAGAGGGATACAAGAAAAGTGGCCAAATGATGTTGTGTTTGAGAACTTGGTAGTACAGAAGCTAGGAGCGATGGCAAGATTGGAAAGAACGGCCATGAATATGAATAGAGGGATTTATACTGGAACCTCTAGTGTAATTAATTTTTTCATAGTTGCTGCATCATTTGTACTGGAGAGAGTGTTAGAGGTTGGGAGGGTAGACAGCAAGGTGGGCTTAGATGAGTCTGCACAAAAGCATCAAGGACACTCTGATCTGTAAGATCAATAGCCATCACCTTGGTGATGGGGCACTCGTCTGACATTTGAGATGGGTAACCAATAAGTTCCATATAATCCCTACCTTTAAGAAGGAGGTTATTTGGCCCATTGAGCCTGCACTGACTCTCTGAAAGTGCATCTTACCCAGACCCACCTTGTTCCCATAACCCTGCACTTTTACAATGGCCAATTCACCTAATCTACGCATCTTTGGACTCTAAGGGGCAATTTAGCACAGCTAATCCACCTAATCTGTATATCTGCTCCATTTCTCACAGCATCTGCCTCCAGTTTGATTCTATTCCTGTGTGTTAAGTAATCTTGCACAGCTCGTACAGTGGTTTTACTGACTCTACATTGCTGTGCTTTCTTTTCAGCAGCCATACCTTGACTCCACTTCATTCCTTTCCCTAGTTGCTTGCACACACTGAACCCAATGCTTTGTAACCTTAGCTTCTGATTCAACCTGGAGCTTTTCTTCAAACTCCCCTCATTTACTCCCCATTCTGCTCAAGTCAGTCCCACTTGACTGCTATCTTCATAAGACATAAGAGCAGAAATAGGCCATTTGGCCTGTTGAATCTGCTCCACCATTCAATGAGATCATGACAGATCCGATATAATCCTCAACTCCACTTCCCTGCCCTTATCCCCATAACCCTTGATGCCCTGACTGATTAAAAACCTGTCTATCTCAGCCTTGAACATACTTAATGATATAGCCTTTTGCAGTAAAGAATTCCACAGATTCGTTATCCCTCCAAAACAAATCCTCATCTCTATCTTGAATGGGTTACTTCCATATTCTGGGATTATGCCCTCTGGCCCTAGACTCTCCCGCAAGGAGAAACAACATCTCAGCATCTACCCTCTCAAGTCTTCTGTCAATGTCTCAACAAGGTCAACTCTTGTTCTTCTAAACTCCAATGAGTACAGGCCCAACATACTCCATCTTTCTTCATAAGAAAATCCCTCCATTCCTGGGATCAACCTACTGATCCTTCTCTGGACTGCCTCCAATACCAGTATATCTTTCCTTAGATAAGGGAACCAAAACTGTTCACAGTATTCCAGGTGTGGTCTAACTCATGTCTGGTACAGTTTTAGCTAGACTTCCCTATTTTTATAATCCATTCCCCCTTTGAAATTAAGGCCAACATCTCTTTTGCCTTTCCAATTACCTGCTGAATTTGCAGGCTTCGTGTTTTGTGCATGAAGACCCCCCAAATCCCTCTGTGCTGCAGCTTTCTGCAGTCTTTCTCCATTTAAATAACATTCAGCTTCTTTATTCTTCCTACCAAAGTGCATTACTTCACATTTTCCTGCATTATATTCCATCTGTCAAGTGTTTGCTCACTCATCTAACAGATCCATCTCCCTCTCTAGCCTCTTTGGCTGGAGTTTTACTGCCCCGCCCACCATGAGAATTGGAGTGAGTGAGGGGTGGACCAGGGAAAGGTCCATTGACCTCGGGCGGGATTTTAGTTTTGGGACGAGCGAGGCCGTACAATTCTGCCCTTTGTGTCATCCTCACCACTTACCTTCCCACCTGTTTTCATGTCATCTCCAAACTTGGCAATCGTACCATCGCTTCCTTCGTCCAAGTCACTAATATATATTGTAAATGATTGTCATAGAATCATAGAATCCCTACAGTGCAGAAGGAGGCCATTCGGCCCATCGAGTCTGCACCGACCACAATCCCACCCAGGACCTACCCCCACATATTTTACCTGCTAATCCCTCTAACCTACGCATCTCAGGACTCTAAGGGGCAATTTTTAACCTGGCCAATCAACCTAACCCGCACATCTTTGGACTGTGGGAGGAAACCAGAGCTCCCGGAGGAAACCCACGCAGACACGAGGAGAATGTGCAAACTCCACACAGACAGTGACCCAAGCCGGGAATCGAACCCGGGACCCTGGAGCTGTGAAGCAGCAGTGCTAACCACTGTGCTACCGTGCCGCCCTCTGTGCTACCGTGCCGATTGTGGTCTTACATTTACATTCATCACTTCTAGATTCAGTTACTGCTGACTTTTATAAGCTGTGCCCTTCACAAATAGCAGCTTGTTTAAAACTGCACCATCCACATTCCTACTCTCAAAAGTTCCACTTCCCAGTAGACCATGACCTGAATCTATCCTTTGACACAATGATGTAAAAATCCTGCTGCTAACATAAAACCTTCCATTGTCTGGACCTCCCATCTCTACTTCTGCAGCTTCCTTCAGCCACGGGTTACAACAGCCTCCTGTCTTCTGACTCAGAACTCTCTTGTACCTCCCCCAACTGGAGTCCAACACCTGAGCTGATCCCAGTCCCTCAGGGGCCTTCTCAAAATGTGCCTCTGATCTCCTTTTGCCTTCTTCCAGTTTTGGATTGGTGAGGTGTCCATCTGTCGCAATGCTCTGGGGAGGTTTTGTTGACTATGTAAGCCCAAAACTGTCCTTATCAGAGCTCTCTAGTTTCCAAGCTAGAAGATCATGAGTCCAAGTCTTACTCTGGGATTTAAGTACAAATGTCCTGTGCGGTGCTGATTCCTGAAGCAACTGCTCTCCATGGACCTCAGTTGATCTGATTTATTATTGTCACATGTACTGGGGTACAGTGAAAAGTATTATTTCTTGCGCACTATACAGACAAAGCATACCGTTCATAGGGGAGAAGGAAAGGAGAGATGCAGAACATAGTGTTGCAGTCAAAGCAAGGGTGAAGAGAAAGATCAGCTTAATATGAGGTAGGTCCATTCAAAAGTCTGATGGCACCAGAGAAGAAGCTGTTCTTGAGTTGGTTGGTACATGAACTCAGACTCCTGTATCTTTTTCCCGACGGAAGCAGGTGGAAGAGAGTCTGTCCGGGTTGCATGGGATCCTTGATTATGCTGGCTGCTTTTCCGAGGCAGTGGGAAGTGCAGACAGAGTCAATTGGTGGGAACCTAGTTTGTGTGCTGGACTGGGCTACATTCACAACCCTTTGCAGTTTCTTGTGGTTTTGGTCATAGCAGGATCCATACCAAGCTGTGATACATCTGGAAAGGACTTTCTATGGTGCATCTGTAAAAATTGATGAGAGTCATAGTGGATATGCCAAATGTCCTTATCCTCCTGAGAAGATAAAAGTGTTGGTGGGCTTTCTTAACTATAACGTCAGTATGGAGGGATCAGGACAGGTTGTTGGTGATCTGGACACCTAGAAACTTGAAGCTGGCAGGATACCAGCGCAAAGGCTTTAGGGATCTCCCCAAAGTGCCCCTGAAGAGATCAGGCACCCCTCCCTACTAATAGATGGAAGACCGTGGCTTGTAACTGACTATAGATCATAGATCTATAATATAGACTATAATAGAGAAGTGTTGCACACAGAAAGACTTTGTCAGGAACGTTGCGGAGGCAATGTCATGGTGCACGCAAACCTCTGAATAACACACCTAACCAACCCGTAAAGCACCTCTGCATGTGGCCGGATCTGCAGATCACACATTGGATTTATCAGCCATCTCTGCACTCATCCAAGCAGAGCGGAAGCAAATCACCCCGGATCCTGAATGACTGCCTAAGAAGAGATAAAGGCTGAACTTTCCACAATACAACCCTTCAAGAGTATTTCATTGACTGTGAAGCAGGTTGGGAAAGCTTGTGTGGTGTTTGAGCTATATAAATGCAACTCCTACCATTGGGCTAAAAGTTAACCAAGAAGTAAGTGTGAGGTGATGCACTTTTGAAGAAGAAACAGGATGAGGGAGTATTTAATGAGTGGCAGGACACTGGGAAGCTCAGAGGAACAGAGGGATCTTGGGGTAATTATTCACAGATTCCTGAAGGTGGCAGAGCATCAGAATAGGATAGTTAAGAAGACATATGGAACACTTTTTTAAATCAGTCATGGTGTAGAGTATAAGTAAGAAGTTTCACAACACCAGGTAGAGTATAAGAGCAGGAAGGTAATGTTGGAGTTGTACAGAAAGTTGGTTCGGTCACAGCTGGAGTACTGTGTGCAGTTCTGGTCACCTCACTATAGGAAGGATGTGATAGCACTGGAGGGGGTACAGAGGAAGTTCACCAGGATATTGCCTGGGTTGGAACCTTTGAGCTATAAGGAGAGACAGGATAGACTTGGATTGTTTTCTTTAGAACAGGCTGAGGAGGTCCTGATTGACGTGTATAAGATTATGAGGGATATGGACAGGGTGAGTAGGGAGCAGCTGTTCCTCTTTGTTGAGGTGTCAATCATGAGGGGGCATTGTTTTAGAGTAAGGGGCAGGAGATTAAGAGGGGATTTGAGCAAACCCTTTTTCACTCAGGGGGTGTTGGGAATGTGGAATACATTGCCTGGGAAGGTAGTGATTCAAAGTTTATTTATTGGTGTCACAAGAAGGCTTACATTCACATTGCAATGAAGTTACTGTGAAAATCCCTAAGTCGCCACACTCCGGTGCCTGTTCGAGTACTCTGAGGGAGAATTTAGCATGGCCAACACACCTAACCAGCAAGTCTTTCGGACCGTGGGAGGGAACCGGAGCACTCGGAGGAAACCCAGGCAGACACTGGGAGAACGTGCAAACCCCACACAGACAGTGACCCAATCCGGGAATTGAACCCGGGACCCTGGCACTGTGAGGCTGGAAAACCTTACAGCTTTTAAAATATATTTGCACGAGTACTTGAAATATCAAGGGCGGCACGGTGGCACAGTGGTTAGCACTGCTGTCTCACAGTGCCAGGGACCTGGGTTCAATTTGGCCTCGGGTCACTGTCTGTGTGGAGTTTGCACATTCTCCCCGTGTCTGCGTGGGTTTGCTCCGGGTGCTCCGGTTTCCTCCCACAGCCCAAAGATGAGCGGGATTGGCCACGCTAAATTGATCCTGGTGTTAGGGGATGAGCAGGGTAAACGTGTGGGGTGACAGGATAAGAGCTTGGGTGGGATTGTGGCCAGTACAGACTTGATGGGCCGAATGGTCTCCTTCTGCACTGTAGGGATTCTGCGATTATATGAGCATAATATTCAAAGGGACAAGCGCAGGAAAATGGGATTAGGGCGCCTTTAATCATGGATTATGTTGGTGCAGACTTGATGGGCTGAAGGGCCTTTTCTGTGACTGAGAGAAATGGTCAACTTCTCCATATGACGTCACACGCAGATCACTGGTTAGGTTCTTGACGTCGAGGGGCGGGCCTACGCATGGGGGAAAGTGGACGGGGCACGCACCGGGGAAGGGGCGGGGCTACGCACGCGGGGGGGAAGGGGGCGAGGCACGCACGAGAGAAGGGGGCGGGGCCATTCCTCCAACGTCGACACTCCAGGCTCCGCCGTCGCCGCTGCGCCATCCCAGCACCTCCAGTCAAACGGTTGGCGGTCGATAGCGGAAGGTCGGCGAGCGCACTTGACAGGAAAGACGATGGCCGAGCTGCTGAAGAAAGGAGCCGCCGAGCCGGTGGAGACCAAGGACGTGCGAGAGGCGCTGAAAGCCAAGGAGGTGAAGGAGAACGCCAACGCCGAGAGGGCGCAGAGCAGCGAGAAGACCAGGGCTGACATGGAGAAATACGCGATGAACAAGACTGCGGCGCCCAAGGAGCCCTCCTTGGTCGTCTTCAACAACGACGGCGGCGCTGTCGCGTCGCACAAACCGGTGAAGAAGGTGAGGCGGCGGGCCGGGGGGGAAACAGGAGCATCGGCTCCACCGGGGCAGGCGGAGGCGTTGCATTGTGGGAGTTGTAGTCTCTGTGGCGGGCTGGCGGCTTGCTGGATCGAGCGGGAGAACTACAACCCCCAGGATGCCCTGCGCGATGGCGCATGCGCAGCCGTCTCTGCGTCCTTTACTCTTTCTATTCCCCCCTCAGGTCTGTGGGAGATAATTAACCCCCCCCCCCCCCCCCCCAAATAATCAATCATTGCTGAATGAGCTGACATTACACAAACCCCTCACCACATCCCTCCAGAAGTTTGGATTTTTTGAGGGATCCACATTCCATGGTAGACTTGACCAGCATTTTAAAAATTGTTTTATTCCTGTGTCCTCTGTGCGGGACTGAACCTTGTTAGTTCAATCACTGCCAATAGCACTGGACTTTCAATCCCTTTGCCTCTTTCACTGGTGGACCTTTGCATTTTCCATGCAGCACTGGCAAAATTCTTGCCAGACACGGCCCTCGAGGGTGTTTGCGTGTTAAAACTTTGAAGGACAGGTTTATTGTTGTCTATTTTGGCACAGGACAAACTAGTAGTTTTTTTTTCTAATGCCTGCTATTTGCGAGGTGATGGAGCTATTAACATTGCTGTCATGCATTGCAGAAAAGGTCCTTTGGGCCATCGAGTCTGCACCGACAATATCTACCACTAAAGTTGTGCTTTTCCTATTTCCCTGCACTTATCCCCTTTGCTTCATTATCATATTTCAAATGCACGTCCAAATATTTTTAAAAAGTTGATGTGTTTGATTTTAGACCAAGGTTCCACTTATTTCATTCCACATAAGTTTTTGTAAACTATCCTGAACAAAATTCATTTGTGTAGAGGTGGCACAGTGGTTAGCATTGCTGTCTCACAGCGCCAGGGACCCAGGTTTGATTCCCAGCTTGGGTCAATGTCTGTGTGGAGTTTGCACATTCTCCCCGTGTCTGCATGGGTTTCCTCTGGGTACTCCGGTTTCCCCTCACACTCCAAAGATGTGCGGGCCATGCTAAAGTTTTAGTGTCAGGGCCACTAGCTAGGGTAAATACGTGGGGTTATGGAGGTAGGGCCTGGGTGGGATTGTGGTCAGTGCAGACTCGATGGGCCGAACGGCCTCCTTCTGCACTGTAGGATTCTATTATTCTAACACAAACTAAATGTGCACAGGCCCATTTTTGTTTAATATTTTAGTCTAAGCTATTGCAAAGAAAGTGACCAGTGAGTTGTTAAAATTTATCAATGAGTTCTCTAGTCTATTGCGACCAAAGAAGGAACATGTAGATTTAAAATGCAGGTTTAAAATATTATTGGTATGACATGAATGCAAGTAAGCATAATCATGATCTGGGTCCCAGATGTTTGTCACTGTTGCAATGGGGTATTGAAAATTGGCATGATATCTGGCGATTTTCTTCAATCTTCTGGACTTGAATCAAACCTCAAAGCGTTTTTAATCATAATTGTGTGATAGCTGTTCACCCTTGCCCTAGCTTTGTCACTGAGCAAAGTTTTCAGCTACCAGTTGACTGATGAAATGACAGTGTCTCAGTCCTTTCCAAAGAGAGCTGGAGAACTTTGTTCGTTTCAGCTGAAAATTGAGTTCCTGAAACTTGCCAAGCTCTTCCATTTCACTTCATTATTACCAGTTCCTGTCACTAATTTTAATTTATTTTGTATTCTACCATGCTCACTTCAATTTTGATGATATCATGCATCTTGTACCTTGGTCTTTTGCTTGGCTTTATTCACAAGAAAGTGGCATTGTTGAATATAACTGAGAGAAATGGGGCAGCACGGTAGCACAGTGGTTAGCACCGCTGCCTCACAGCGCCAGGGACCCGGGTTCAATTCCTGGCTTGGGTCACTGTCTGTGTGGAGTTTGCACATTCTCCCCATGTCTGCGTGGGCTTCCTCCAGGTGAGTCGGTTTCCGCCCACATTCTGAAAGACATGCTGGTTAGGTGCATTGACCCGAACAGGCACTGGACTGTGACGACGAGGGGAATTTCACAGTAATGTTATACTTGTGACTAATAAATAAACTTTACATTGTTTTGGGACATTTTCTTTTGCCAGTTGAATTTGCCACATGCCTGTCCATCTGCACCAATGTGACAGAAATATATCTGTTTTGCTCGATAATTATTTTAGCTGATTTAGCCATCATCACGCCTGGTGGTATTCAGTCTTTGAAGTTCAATTCAGTGATCATGGAAAGAAAATACTTACGATTATTAACTATGAAGCAGTTTGGGAGTGTAGTCATTGTTACATTTTTTTTTTGTTCAATCATGGGATGTGGGTGTCGTTGGCTAGACCAACTTTTATTGCTCACTTCCCCCTGATTACCCTTGAGAAGATACTGATGAGTTTCTGGTGCCTTCTTGTTTCTGGTGAATATACTCCCTGGGAACTAACTATTTGGTGGAGTTGCAGGATTTTGACTCTGTTATGATGAAGAAACCTCAATATGTTCGGGCTGTTCCCCCTCCTTTTTGGGGAGCTGCCCCTTTTACTTTGTCCTGACTTAATCTGAGTTTGTTTATTTGGTTTGACCTAAAAAGAGGGCAAGTCAAGAAAGTGAGGGACTTGGCGGGACCTTGCAGGTGATGTATTCCCATGTGTCAGCTTTCCTTAATTTCCTGCATGTTGACGTCTAGGGTTTTGGATGTACAGTCACAGCATTGACAAGTTCCTGCATTGCATCTTGTAGATGGTACATGCTGCAGCCTTGGTTATCCAGTGGTAGAGGAGTGAATGTTTAAGGTTGTGGGTGGGATGCCAGTTTTTAAAAAAATGGTCCTGGGTTGTGGTGAGCTGCTTGTGTTGTGGAGCTGCACTCTACCAGGCAGAGTTTTTCATGTCGCCTTTGCCTTGTAAATGGGGAATAGGCTTTGGGGAGTCAGAAGGTGCGTTACTCCCTGCAGAATATCAAGCTGCTGACTGGCCCTTGCACCCACTGTATTTATGTGGTTGATCCAGTTAAGTACCTGGTCAGTGATGATCCACAGGATGCTGATGCCCGGGGATTCAGTGATTGTGGTGCTGTTGAATGTCAAGGCAACATGGTTAGATTTCCTCTTGTTGTAAATGGTCATTGCCTGGTCTTCCAAATGTTCCTGATGAGCTCAAGCCTGAATGTTCTCCAGGTCTTGCTGTTTGAGGGCATAGATAGTATAGTATCTGATGAATTGCAAATGGAACTGTTGCTGCTGTCAGCAAGCATCACCACTTCTGACCTTTACGATGGAGGGAAAGTCACTGAATCAGCTGAAGGTGGTTGGGTTTCTGACATTACCCTGAGGAACTCCTGAAGGACTGATTGACCTCTGACAGTAGCCATCTTCCTTTGTGCGAGGGATGAATTCAGCCATTTGGAGAGCTTTCCCCTGATTCTCAATGACTTCTGTTTTACGGGGGCTTTTTGATGTCGCATTCATTCGAATGCTGGTGTCAAGGACAGTCACTCTCATCTCACCTCTAAAATTTAGTGCTTTTGTCCATGTTTGAATCAAGACTTTCACAGACTTGGCAGAAATGGTCCTGGCAAAACTCCAGATTGGCATCGATGAGCTGATTATTGGTAAGTGCCGGTTGATAGCACTGTCGATTACCCCTTCCATTACTTTGCTGATTGGGGCAGAATTGGTCCGATTAGAATGTCCTTTCTGTGGTCAGGACATACCTGGGCAATTTTACATGTTGTCAGGTAGATGGCAGCGTTGTAGCTTACTGGAACACCTTGGCTTGGGGCGCAGCTCGTTCAGGAGCAGAAGTCTTCAGCACTACAACTAGGATATTGTTGGGGATCCATAGATATTGCTGTATTTAGTATGCTGTTCGGTTTCTTGGTATCATGTATAGTGAATTGACTTAGATCGGCTTTTGTGATGATCAGAACTCGAGGAGGCTATGCTTAAATGTCTGTTTTATATATAGCATATTTCATGACCACCCAATGTCTGTAAAACACTGAGACAATGAGGTACTTTTGAAGGGTTGTCACTGCTGTAATATAGGAAGCACAGCAAGCTACCTCACACAGCAATGTGATAACCAGGTAATCTGGTTTTGTTAAGTTGATTCAGGGGTAAATATTAGCCAGGATACTGGCGATATCTCTGCTGCTCTCTTTAAAATAAAATGGGATGTTTGATATCCATCTGCGAGAGCAGATCAAGCTTTTTCTAACACCTTGTCTGAAAGACGGCAACACCACGGGCAGGGCAACACTTCTTTCTTATTACAATAGTGCGTCGGCCTTAGTTTTTGTTCTTGGGTCCTGGAATGAGACTTGAACCCATTACCTTCTGACTCAAGAGGCAACAATGTTAAACACTGAGCCACGGATGGTGCACGAGTGGATCGCCACTTGGCGCTTTTGGCTAAAGCTGGTTGCAAAAGCTTTAGACTCACCTTTTGCATATACGTGCTGGACTCTGAGGATAAGGAGGTTTGTGGAACTGCCACCTGTTAATTGGTTTACCTCGAGTCACAACTGGATGTGACAGGACTGCAGAGTTTGCTTTGATCCGTTGGCTGTGGGATTGCTTGACTCTGTCCAGAGCGTGCTATTTCTGCTGTTCAGCATGCACCTAGTTCTCTATGGTAGTTGCAGCAGATTGGCATCTCTTTTTCAGATATGCCTAGTGTTTTTTCCCATGGCCAATCAACTTAGCCCGCACATCTTTGGACTGTGGGAGGAAACCGGAGCACCCGGAGGAAACCCACGCAGACACAAGGAGAAACTCCACACAGGCAGTGACCCGAGCCGGGAATCGAACCCAGGTCCCTGGAGCTGTGAAGCAGCAGGGCTAACCACTGTGCTACCGTGCCGTCCCATTTAGAACAGTGATATTGCCACACAACACAATGGAGGGTGCCCTCAGGACTGTGGAGTCAATGGGACATGAGTTGTTCCTACCAATACTGTCATGTACAGATGTATCCATGACATAGATTGGTAAGGACAGGATCAGCTAGATTTTTTTCTTGTATTGGTTCTGTCGGCTCTGTCTGGTGGTGCAGCGGATCCAGCCTGTCAGCTCTGTCTGGTGGTGCAGCGGATCCAGCCTGTCGGCTCTGCCTGGTGGGGGTGGAGCTGCGGCTCCAGCCTGTCGGCGGCTCTGTCTGGCGTTGCTGTGGCTCCAGCCTGTCGGCGGCTCTGTCTGGTGGTGCTGCGGCTCCAGCCTGTCGGCGGCTCTGTCTGGTGGTGCTGCGGCTCCAGCCTGTCGGCGGCTCTGTCTGGTGCTACGGCTCCAGCCTGTCGGTGGCTCTGTCTGGTGGTGCTGCGGCTCCAGCCTGTCGGCTCTGTCTGGTGGTGCTGCGGCTCCAGCCTGTCGGCTCTGTCTGGTGGTGCTGCGGCTCCAGCCTGTCGGCTCTGTCTGGTGGTGCTGCGGCTCCAGCCTGTCGGCTCTGTCTGGTGGTGCTGCGGCTCCAGCCTGTCGGCTCTGTCTGGTGGTGCTGCGGCTCCAGCCTGTCGGCTCTGTCTGGTGGTGCTGCGGCTCCAGCCTGTCGGCTCTGTCTGGTGGTGCTGCGGCTCCAGCCTGTCGGCTCTGTCTGGTGGTGCTGCGGCTCCAGCCTGTCGGCTCTGTCTGGTGGTGCTGCGGCTCCAGCCTGTCGGCTCTGTCTGGTGGTGCTGCGGCTCCAGCCTGTCGGCTCTGTCTGGTGGGGCTGCGGCTCCAGCCTGTCGGCTCTGTCTGGTGGGGCTGCGGCTCCAGCCTGTCGGCTCTGTCTGGTGGGGCTGCGGCTCCAGCCTGTCGGCTCTGTCTGGTGGGGCTGCGGCTCCAGCCTGTCAGCTCTGTCTGGTGGGGATGGAGCTGCGGCTCCAGCCTGTTGGCGGCTCTGTCTGGTGGGGCTGCGGCTCCAGCCTGTCGGCGGCTCTGTCTGGTGGTGCTGCGGCTCCAGCCTGTCGGCGGCTCTGTCTGGCGGGGCTGCGGCTCCAGCCTGTCTGCGGCTCTGTCTGGCGGGGCTGCGGCTCCAGCCTGTCGGCGGCTGTGTCTGGCGGGGCTGCGGCTCCAGCCTGTCGGCGGCTCTGTCTGGCGGGGCTGCGGCTCCAGCCTGTCGGCGGCTCTGTCTGGCGGGGCTGCGGCTCCAGCCTGTCGGCGGCTCTGTCTGGCGGGGCTGCGGCTCCAGCCTGTCGGCGGCTCTGTCTTACAGGACTCTGTCAGTAGTGGTGCTGCTGCTCTCCTGGTGAAGGATAGTGAAGCACCCTACTCCGAGTCAACTGTGTTCTTGCAGCCTGTCCTCATTTCTTCTCCCAGGTAGTGTTAAATATGGAGGAGTATTGATTCCTCAGCTGAGGGTGGATGATGGGTGGTAGTCAGCAGGAGGTTTCCTAGCTGATTGTAAGACTTCCAGGCAAGCAGAGTCAATTTTGAGGACCAAGCTCTCCTGATCAATGTGATGGCACTCGTGCCTCCACCTTTTAGTGGATCTGCCTTGCCAGAGGGACGGGCATACTCGGGGATAGTGTCAGGGTAATCAAGGACGTTGTCTGAAAGGTATCATAAACCATTAACAAGATGAGGAAAAAACTTTTTGAAGCATTGTGGTTAGGATCTAGAATGCACTGTCTGTGTGGTGGAGGCAAGTTCAACTGTTGCTTTCAAAGAATCATTGAATGATTATGTGAGGAGGAAGGTTACAGGGAAGTGACAAGGGAGGCCTGTCTTGAGTTTCTCTTGTAGAGAGCTGGTATGGTAATGACGGGCTGAATGGCCTCTCTCCATGCTGTGACCATTCTGTGGATGTTTCTATAAGATGAATCTTTTGAGGGTTTTCCTTTTCCAGTGTATACATTCTCTCTGCAGCCTCCTCTTTAATTTGGGTGTCCAGTCCCTGCCATCAGTTTGGTTGATCCTTGCTACACTCTTTCAAATGCCTGGCTGGTTTCTCACTTTTTTTATATTTTTATTTGTTGTTGAATCATTTTAAACTTTGAAAGGATGGGTGAGGGGATGGAAGGAGGATAAATCTTTATTACGCAGACTTTGTCAGTGGTGACGGCAACTGGTCGCAGCCGGGCAGGTTTGCTGATGTTTCATTCTCAGCAAGGAGCAACACTCGCAGGGAATAACGATTGAAGATACGACTATCAAGATTTGATTCTCAGCCCCTGAGATCAGTAAACTTACTCTAACATTCTGTGTGTTGGCCCCACCAGCACCTGTTGAAAATCCAAGTGAAGAAAAAGTCTCCTTTATTTTAGGATTTTCAATTCCAGTTTTAGCACATTGTACAATAATATTTTTTTGGAAGAAATTTTATTTTTCTCTTGATTATTTGCAGAGAAATTTAATTGTTAGAATCTGAGTTTTGTGTTGACATACTTGTGTTTGTGTAGTCGGAAATGTGGTAAGTTAACTAACATCTGCGGCATCCAGAATGATGGCTCGATTAGTCATCCTATCGTGTTCTGTTGGGGCTGGGGGTTTGAGGGAAGTGTTAAAGACTGAAACGTCTTTGTCTTGGCTTGCAGACAGAAAAAAATCATTTTAATATAAAAATAAGTCATTCCTTTGTAGAATGAGTGCCACAGCTGGAGAGGTGTATAATTGCCTACACTGCATTATCTTTTAGGTGTAGTCTTTTTCAGTCTTCAGAGTGAATGGGATTCATTACTTTTTAAATCCGTTTTGCACTTAATGTTATACCTAGTTCATAATTAACATTTATAAGAACATAAGAACATAAGAACATAAGAAATAGGAGCAGGAGTAGGCCATCTAGCCCCTCGAGCCTGCCCCGCCATTCAATAAGATCATGGCTGATCTGACGTGGATCAGTACCACTTACCCGCCTGATCCCCATAACCCTTAATTCCCTTACCGATCAGGAATCCATCCATCCGCGCTTTAAACATATTCAGCGAGGTAGCCTCCACCACCTCAGTGGGCAGAGAATTCCAGAGATTCACCACCCTCTGGGAGAAGAAGTTCCTCCTCAACTCTGTCTTAAACCGACCCCCCTTTATTTTGAGGCTGTGTCCTCTAGTTTTAACTTCCTTACTAAGTGGAAAGAATCTCTCCGCCTCCACCCTATCCAGCCCCCGCATTATCTTATAAGTCTCCATAAGATCCCCCCTCATCCTTCTAAACTCCAACGAGTACAAACCCAATCTCCTCAGCCTCTCCTCATAATCCAAACCCCTCATCTCCGGTATCAACCTGGTGAACCTTCTCTGCACTCCCTCCAATGCCAATATATCCTTCCTCATATAAGGGGACCAATACTGCACACAGTATTCCAGCTGCGGCCTCACCAATGCCCTGTACAGGTGCATCAAGACATCCCTGCTTTTATATTCTATCCCCTTCGCAATATAGGCCAACATCCCATTTGCCTTCTTGATCACCTGTTGTACCTGCAGACTGGGCTTTTGCGTCTCATGCACAAGGACCCCCAGGTCCCTTTGCACGGTAGCATGTTTTAATTTGTTTCCATTGAGATAGTAATCCCATTTGTTATTATTTCCTCCAAAGTGTATAACCTCGCATTTCTCAACGTTATACTCCATTTGCCATATCCTCGCCCACTCACTCAGCCTGTCCAAATCTCTCTGCAGATCTTCTCCGTCCTCCACACGATTCACTTTTCCACTTATCTTTGTGTCGTCTGCAAACTTCGTTACCCTACACTCCGTCCCCTCCTCCAGATCATCTATATAAATGGTAAATAGTTGCGGCCCGAGTACCGATCCCTGCGGCACGCCACTAGTTACCTTCCTCCAACCGGAAAAACACCCATTTATTCCGACTCTTTGCTTCCTGTCGGATAGCCAGTCCCCAATCCACTTTAACACACTACCCCCAACTCCGTGTGCCCTAATCTTCTTCAGTAGCCTTTTATGGGGCACCTTATCAAACGCCTTTTGGAAATCCAAAAACACCGCATCCACCGGTTCTCCTCCATCAACCGCCCTAGTCACATCTTCATAAAAATCCAACATGTTCGTCAAGCACGACTTTCCCCTCATGAATCCATGCTGCGTCTGATTGATCGAACCATTTCTATCCAGATGCCCTGCTATCTCCTCTTTAATAATGGATTCCAGCATTTTCCCTACTACAGACGTTAAGCTGACCGGCCTATAGTTACCCGCCTTTTGTCTCCTTCCTTTTTTAAACAGCGGCGTAACATTAGCCGTTTTCCAATCAACCGGCACTACCCCAGAATGCAACGAGTTTTGATAAATAATCACTAACGCATCCACTATTACCTCTGACATTTCTTTCAATACCCTGGGATGCATTCCATCCGGACCCGGGGACTTATCCACCTTCAGTCCCATTAGTCTACCCAGCACTGCCTCTCTGGTAACATTAATTGTATTAAGTATTTCTCCTGCTGCCAACCCTCTATCGTTAATATTTGGCAAACTATTTGTGTCCTCCACCGTGAAGACCGACACAAAAAACTTATTTAAAGACTCAGCCATATCCTCATTTCCCACTATTAACTCCCCCCTCTCGTCCTCCAAGGGTCCAACATTCACTCTAGCCACTCTATTCCTTTTTATATATTTATAAAAACTTTTACTATCATTTTTTATATTAATTGCTAGCCTAGCTTCATAGTCTATCCTTCCTTTCTTTATCGCTTTCTTAGTCTCTCTTTGTTGTTTCTTAAATTTTTCCCAATCACTTGTTTCTCCACTATTTTTGGCCACTCTGTACGCAGCTGTTTTTATTTTAATACTCTCCTTTATTTCCTTCGTTATCCACGGCTGGTTCTCCCTTTTCTTACAATCCTTGTTTTTTGCTGGAATATATTTTTGCTGAGAACTGAAAAGGATCTCCTTAAAAATCCTCCACTGTTCCTCAGCTATCCTACCTGCCAGCCTGCTCTCCCAGTCTACCTTAGCCAATTCATCCCTCATCCTATCATATTTCCCTCTGTTCAAACAGAGGACACTGGTTTGGGACCAAACTTTCTCCTCTTCCATCTGAATCAGAAATTCGACCATATTGTGGTCACTAGACCCAAGAGGGTCCTTCACAATAAGATCCTTAATTCTACCTACCTCGTTACACAATACCAGATCCAAAATAGCTCGTTCCCTCGTCGGTTCCGTAACATGCTGTTCAAGGAAACTATCCCGACAGCATTCTAAGAACTCTTCCTCCATTCCACCCTTACCGACTTGAGTCTGCCAGTCAATGTGCATGTTGAAGTCCCCCATGATTATTGCCGTTCCGTTTTTACACGCATCCCTTATCTGCTTGTTTATAGCCCTCCCTACCTCAACATTATTATTTGGGGGCCTATATACCACACCTACTAGTGTCTTTCTCCCTCTACTATTCCTCATCTCTACCCATAATGATTCCACGTTTTGTTCCTCAGAGCCTATGTCATCCCTCAGTACTACCCTGATATTATCTCTTATTAATAGCGCGACCCCACCACCTTTTCCTTCCTGTCTATTCTTCCTAAACGCCTGATACCCCTGGATATTCATCTCCCAGTCCTGGTCACCTTTCAGCCACGTTTCTGTAATGGCCACTAGATCGTACCCACTCGTGCTGATTTGCACCATCAACTCATTTACCTTGTTCCGAATGCTTCGTGCATTCAGGCAAAGTGTCCTTATTCCAGCTTTTATCTGGACCCGCTTTGATGAGTCGCGAACACCCTCTCCCTCTACTCCCTTATCTAAATTACCGCCTTCATTCACTTGCACCCTCTCCTCTACCATTAATTTTGTAATTCCCCTTACCCCTGCATCCTCCACCCCATCAATTAGTTCCTTGATCCTAGTCAACTCTTCTAGCTCCCCTCCCCCCAACCTATCTAGTTTAAATTCTCCCCAGTAACCTTAGCCAACCTACCGGCCAGGATATTGGTCCGCGTGTGATTCAAGTTCCACCCGTTTTTTGTATACAGATCACCCCTGCCCCTAAAGAGGTCCCAATGGTCCAGGAACCTGAATCCCTGCCCCCTGCACCAGTCCCTCAGCCACACATTCATCTTCCACCTCACTCCATTCCTGCCCTCACCTTCCCGTGGCACAGGCAGTAATCCTGAGATTACTACCTTTGCTTTCCTCTTTCTCAGCTGTCTCCCTAATTCCCTGTACTCCCTTTTCATGACCCCTTCTCCCTTCCTACCCACATCAGCGGTACCAATATGTACCGCTACCTCAGGCTCCTCTCCCTCCCACCTCAGGATTTCCGGGACGCGACTAGTGACATCCTGGATCCCGGCCCCAGGGAGGCAGACCACCATGCGAGAATCCCGCCTACCTCCACAGAAACGCCTGTCTGTCCCCTTCACCATCGAGTCCCCGATTAATACCGCCTTCCTCCTCTTTTCCTTAGCCCTCTGAGTTACAGGGCTGGACTCCACTGCGGAGACACGGCCACTGCTGCTTCCCCCAGGCGGGCTGTCCCCCCCAGCAGTACTCAAGCAGGAGTACTTGTTGTGCAGGGGCAAATCCACTGGGGTGCTCTCAACCACCCTAGCCTTACCCTTCCTGGCCATCACCCACTTGGCCTCCTCCCGTTGCCCTGGTGTGACCACCTGATGATAGCTCTTGTCTATCACCTCCTCATTCTCCCTCATCAGCCTAAGATCCTCGAGCTGCAGTTCCAGCTCCCTAACACGGTCCCTCAGGAACCGCAGCTCGACACACCCCTCACAGATGTGGATGTCCGGGAGGCCAGATGCCTCCAGGACCTCCCACATCCTACACTGGGAACAACACACTGGTTTCACACTCATACTGGACACTTTATGTCAAGTAAGACAGTGAAAAGTTAATAAGAGTGTAAGGAAACAAAAACTCACCCCTGCTCGTCCAAGCCCTGTGAGCCAAAGCCCTGACAGCTCACTCAACTTCCCACTCACTCTGCTGCCCGCTGTATACTTTGGTGCGCTTTTAAACCCTCCAAAAACTTCCCCAGGCCTCTCCTGGCCCGACTTCCGGTTTTGAAAAAAAACCTCCGATTTTAAACCCAAAATTAACTGAAAAAATAAATAATTAATTAAAGTCAGAAACCCCACTCTCTTACCCTTAGCCTGCTCCTGCGAACAAATCCCTGATATTAACAACTGATATTAAACCCAAACAACTGAGATTAAACCCAGAACAACTGATATTAAACCCAAACAACTGAGATTAAACCCAAACAACTGAGATTAAACCCAAACAACTGAGATTAAACCCAGAACAACTGATATTAAACCCAAACAACTGAGATTAAACCCAAAACAACTGAGATTAAACCTAAACAACTGAGATTAAACCTAAACAACTGAGATTAAACCCAGAACAACTGAGATTAAACCCAGAACAACTGAGATTAAACCCAAACAACTGAGATTAAACCCAAACAACTGAGATTAAACCCAAACAACTGAGATTAAACCCAAACAACTGAGTTTAAATCCAAACAACTGAGTTTAAATCCAAACAACTGAGATTAAATCCAAACAACTGATATTAAACCCAAACCACTGAGATTAAACCCAAATAACGGAGAGTAAACCCAAATAACGGAGAGTAAACCCAAACAACTGTGATTAAATCCAAACAACTGAGATTAAACCCACAACAACTGGGTTTAAACCCAAACAACTGAGATTAAATCCAAACAACTGAGATTAAACCCACAACAACTGGGATTAAACCCAAACAACTGAGATTCAATCCAAACAACTGAGATTAAACCCACAACAACTGAGATTAAATCCAAACAACTGAGATTAAATCCA
Organism: Mustelus asterias; assembly: GCF_964213995.1. Classification (NCBI taxonomy): domain Eukaryota; kingdom Metazoa; phylum Chordata; class Chondrichthyes; order Carcharhiniformes; family Triakidae; genus Mustelus; species Mustelus asterias. The sequence continues at coordinate 13,105,509 of NC_135825.1, read as the reverse complement.
AACAACTGATATTAAATTAATTAATAATGTTGTTTGTTTACAACTGATATTTTATCTTCCATAAAACTTGAGATTTGGGATATTAAAGTCTTGGGTGATCCAAACCAGAAAGGAGAACAGGCGTTGGAAGATTTCTGGTGGGACACCGAATTGGGGTTGGAACAAAGTTTTGTACCTGAGGTTTGGGTGGCAGTGCATTTTAATTCAATTAAATATTAATGCTCTTGTGCTTGTACCAGGACATAATACATATTTTCCCATGAGAAAATTGACCAAGGGATGAAAAAGTCAAGCTGTTCAGCTAACTAGTGTCTGATCCCTGTGGATTTACTTTGTCTGGAAAGATTAAGAAACTTCTTGTGAATAAATGAACCGTAAAGGTTACATTTGCTCATTTGTCTCATCCCTTGGATTTCTATCTACGGTGCCAAGTTGAGGTCAAGGTGTTTCTGTCCGGTTAACATTTTAATAACAGGGTGGCACAGTGGTTAACACTGCTGCCTCACAGCGCCAGAGACCCAGGTTCGATTCCCGACTTGGGTCACTGTCTGTGTGGAGTCTACACATTCTCCCTGTCCTGCGTGGGTTTCCTCCCGGGTGCGCCGGTTTCCTTCCACAGTCCAAAAGGCGTGCTGGCTAGGTGCATTGGTCATGTTAAATTCTGCATCAGTGTACCTGAACAGGTGCCCAGAGTGTGGCGACTAGGGGATTTTCAAAGAAACTTCACTGCAGTGTTAATGTAAGCCTACTTGTGACACTAATAAATATATTTTGAAAAACTTTTTAAAAACCTTTAATATGTAACTGCAAATCTGCTATTTGTTACTCGCATTTAAATGAGGAGTATGTGTTTTCTTTAAAATAGGAATAAAATTAATCTTCAGTGAAGACTAAAAGCTGACAGCAACTCTAGATGTGACTTAGCTTTTCCTTTGTTGTAATATTCACTGTGATTGTGCTGTATTTGATTCTGACAGTAACTTCCATTTACACCCCACACCGGTGCTTCGCATGGGCATTATTAATTAAAGTTTGACATGAGCTACATAAGGAGGCATTGGGTCAGATAACCAAAGCTTAGTTCATGAGGTTGGTGTTAAGGTCTTAGAGGAGAGGCAGAGGGATGAATAGGTTTGTGGAGGGAATTCCAAGGCTGAGGGCAGGGGTTCCCAAACTGTGCGGACCACCCCTGAAGGGGAAGCTGTCGCAGTGGTTACATTTTGAATCAAGAGCCTTCCCCTGTCGAGAGGGACTGCCTAGTCTGAAAGCTCTGGCTGAACATATCTGGACCCACAGGATTGATGCCACCAAACAGTTCAGGGTGGACAGCTGCCTTCAAAGCAACCACTGTTTGGGTGAGCCTGGGATGTTTGTGTGCTGACTTGGCAGAGGCAGGCAAGTGTGACTGTGTGTGTGGAGGGGGGGAAGAAACAGCACGGGTGAGCGGGGAAGTGGTGGCTTCAAACTTTACTGTGTCTATGCTCCTGCCTGCCTGTTGCACAGGACAGTGGCTCTGGCTTCTTGATGTGGAGATGCCGGCGTTGGACTGGGGTAAGATGTCTCAACACCAGGTTAAAGGACTTTAACCTGGTGTTGTGAGACTTCTGGCTTCTTGCACAGGACAGTGGCTCTGGCTTCATAGGCGCTTGTAATTAGATTATGAGGAGGGCAGGAGAGATGGGCATGTGGTGTGTTTGTGAGGGATCTTGGGAAGAGGGACTACTGAGTGAGTGACAGTGGGAAGGAGGAGGTGCGTGAAGTGAGGCTAGTTTGTATGAGGTAAGGTCGGAAAGATGGGTGGGCATGTGATTCAGGGTGGTGAGTTGGCGAGGAGGAGGGAGTGTTTTATGCAGGTGTGCATCTGATGAGGGAGCAGGGTTGATTGATGGTGGGGGCTAAGAGGGACTTCACTGAGTCTTTAGTTATCGGGCAATATGGAGAGCTTGACCAAAACCCACATGAGTGCATGAAATAAAAGCATTTAAACAAAGTACTTTGATGAACGTCTGTATGATGCATTGATTTATAATTTACAAACTTCAATACTTGGAACGCCACAATGCTGCTTTGTTCTTGTTTTTGTTGGTGTCTGGGGTCACGCTAATTTTCAAGTTAAAATGGGGTCACGTTCAAAAATAGTTTGGGAAGCACCTGCCCTAAGCACTGGAATTCCTCCCCTTAGTCCCTTTTAACACACTCTTTAAAACCCAGCTCTTTGTCTAAGGTTTTGGTTGTTTCCTTACGTGTCAGATTTTGTTTGCGAGCATTCCTGTCAGGCACCTTGGGATGCTTGACTACATTAAAGGCACTGGATAAGGACACATTGTTTTTGGGCAACTGAAAGCAAAGTTGTGAATGGTGATTAAAATGGGGAGGATTTGGAAGAGGTCAAAGTGTAGGAGCACAGAGATTTCAGGGAGGGGGTGGTTGTAGCGCTGTAGGAGGTTGCACAGTTGAGGAGGAGTGAGGCCATGGGGGGATTTAAAATTGAGGCGTTGCTGGGCCATGAGCCAGTGGAGGTTGTTGAGTACAGGAATGATGGGCGCATGAGGTTTAGATGCACTCATGTTTCTGGAGGGTGGAATATTCTTGCTGGTGAAAAACACAACTGCATCCCTTTTGTGATAATGGTGGTTGCAGGGACAATCTATACTCCTGTTTCATTTTGCTTTCCTTGGTTGGTTAGTGTTGCTGCTGTGCGCATTGTGTTTTTGCTATCACAGTGGTCTGCTCTGCACCTCTAACAGTAAACTGCACAAACAGAACCAACATCAGCTGGTGACCTACAGAATTATGTTGAAGTTGTGGTGCTCATAGTTGTACTCTTTGTGGAATTTCCTGAAACTTCACTGGAGATATTTTCTTGGTTAAGCTTTTAGTAGTAATGTCAAAAATATAAATCATCTGAAATGAATGTCATTATGTGTCAAGGATGAATTGTGAATTAACATTCATTGTGAAAGAATGATCAAAACTAAGTGGGTCAAAAATACATAGCATTGCATCTGGAAGGAAGTAGTTAGAAATCTCTAATCTTATCTTTATGTGCAAGTGGCTCTATAAAGAGCTCAAAGTTTAATCTGTGACATTGAGTTCTGAATAGTTAGATTACACCTTGCAATCACTCTCAGCTAATGCATTTTCCTCTGTTATCTTGTATAGTGTCATAACGCAGCATGGATTCTAATTAGAAGTTAGAATCCTGCAATGCAGAAGGAGGCCATTTGGCCCATTGAGTCTGCACCGATCACAATCCCACCCAGGCCCTATTCCCATAACCCCATACATTTGCCCTAGCTAGTCCCCCTTGCGCTAAGGGGCAATTTAGTATGGCCAATGCACCTAACCAGCACGTCTTTGGACCGTGGGAGGAAACCAGAGCACTCGGAGGAAACCCACGCAGACATGGGGAGAATGTGCAAACTCCACACAGACAAGCTGGGAATCGAACCCTGGTCCCTGGTGCTGTGAGGCAGCAGTGCTTGCCACTGTGCCACCGTATTGTATTAAAGATTGTATTAAAGTTTTCAGCCTTTTCATCTTCTGGGGGTGCATTACTACTTGCATGGGTTGAAAATTGTCTTTCTTTGCTGGCTTTAGGAGCTCGAATGTGAAATAAATCTGTTGAATAGAAACAGAGAATGCTGGAAGCACTCAGCTAGTCAGGGAAGGGTCTGTGGAGAGAGAAACACAGTTAAATGTTTCGGGTCCTTTCATCAGAACCTTTCATCAGAAGCGGGATAAGATAGAAATGTGCAATTGGCTTTAATCAGATAAGAAGGGAAAGTGGGTGGGGAGGGGAGTGGTGAGAAGCACAAAAGGGAAGATCTTTAATAGGATGGACAGGCGGAGTGATTAACCAAATCTGCGTTTGGTTCCCCAATGTGGTGGACATCGTTTTACGAACACTGGACAGAGTATACTAAATTGAAGGGCATATAAGTACTTTGTTGCTTCGCCCAGAAAGAGTTTTTGGGGCTCTGTTATTTCCAGTATAATCCTGCCACCAAATACATGGCTATGAAACTATTGTCATGAAAGCTCATCTGGTTCACTAATGTCCTTTAGGGAGGGAAATCTGCCATCTTTACCTGGTTTGGCCCGCATGTGACTCCAGACCACAGCAATGTGGTTGACTCTTAAATGGCCTAACAAGCCACTCAGTTCCAGGGCAACAAAGAATGGACTATAAATGCATGCCTAATTAAAAATGGCCGAAATCCCACAAAATAATTTTTTTTAAATGAAAGAAATTCTATGCTGGGCATTTCTGAAATTTTAATTTTAATTTTGAGTCTCCAGTGTCTGTGGTGTTTTGCTCGTGTATTAATTTGAGGTGTCTCAGTACAATTTTCCTTAGGCTTGAGGTCGCAGCAGTAATTTATCATTGCTTTAAAGGAGCCTTAAGGGACTTCTCCAGACATGGAAATCTCACAGTGGTGAATGAAGCAAAGGGCGCTCTTTGAGGTTGCGATAACAAGCATTGTTTCACTCTGCTGACTGTCTGGACTTTGATATAGAGAGTGCTGAATCTATATATACACACAATTGAATCAAGGTCTGCTTTTTAATGCAAACATCTCTCTTCCTTTGTTTTAAGTGAGTTTAGAATTCACTGTTGCAAATGAATGAGGCGGTTTAGAGATGTTGAATAATAAATCTAAGCACCATGACCATGCAGGTGGAAAACAGTGATACGAGATATGCTGACAGACAAGAATTATCAAGGAGAGATGAAAAAAATACAAGATAAAATCCAGTGAGGTTAATGCAACAGGAATCTCTGGCTCCCAAGGGCAATTAAGCAGAACCTCAGGAGATTAAACCTAGCCTTTATTACATTGTAAAAGATAAACCTTTTATAGACTCAAGGTAGATTTGACCAGAGTTAGATTGTCGACTGTTTGAGCCCAGTGACCTGATACATTCCACCTGATTTTAAAAAATATACATTTGTTCTTGAATGTCGCTGGCAAGGCCAGCATTTATTCATAGAAATCATAGAAACTCTACAGTGCAGAAGGAGGCCATTCGGCCCATTGAGACTGCACCGACGACAATCCCACAACCCCACACATTTACCCCACTAATCCCTCTAACATATACATCCCAGGACACCAAGGGGCAATTTAGCATGGCCAATCAACTTAACCCGCACATTTTTGGACTCTGGGAGAAAGCCGGAGCATCCGGAGGAAACCCAAGCAGACACGGAGAGGATGTGCAAACAGTGACCCAAGCCGGGAATCGAACCCAGGTCCTTGGAGCTGTGGGGCAGCGGTGCTAACCATTGTGCCACCATGCCGGCCATCACAACTGTCCATCTCTAATTGCCCTTGAAGGTGGTGGAGAGATATTTCTTGGACGGTTGCAGTCCACGTGGTGTAGCGATATCGTTGAGAGGCAGGGGCAAGTTGGAGGAACTCCACGTAGCTCTGCTTATGGGCTGGTTAATGCGGCCATTCACTGGCCCGGCCGAGATTGTAACTCAAACTGCCTGTTTCCCTTTGCGGGACTCTGTGTGCACCTTGGTGGCCCTGGAAATGAGCATGCGGTGCCCATTGATGGGTTTGAGACCTTCCACAACTGGTGGACACCTCAGGGACTAGATATACACAAAAGTTATTTCACTAAAGTTTTATTTTCATGATTTCTGTTTAGTTGTCTCCATTTAAACAGGGCACTACAGTTTGTTTGAGACATGGAACAGTCTGTTTCAGTGTAATTTCATGTGCAGTTTTCATTATATATACCAAAAATTATAATTGGTGAACAGAAAGCTGAAGATACAATTATAGCTGAAAAGCAGGCAGCGCCCTAATCCCCGTAATGTGTTATAGAGGGACCTCAATCAAACAACAGTATTAATAATTTTGATAGAGGAAACCGTGTGTGCTGTGCTGCACCAGGTGACTGGCGGCACGCAATGTTTCTCTTTCCTTCTTTGTACTTGGCATCTGCTTAGCTTTCTGCCTTTTGTAGCAGGGATAATTTCAATAACACATCTTTGTGCAACCATAGGCACAGAGACATTCAAAGTGTAAATCTTCAGGAGAATTTATGCTGAATAAGACAGACCCTTAGTTACAACAGCAAGGGCACACCGACTGAATTAGAATCACCATATAATTAAATGTTAGGATGTGTGGAAATTGCAGCCGCAGGCACTGCTTGCTGTATAAGGTGATAATCCTCTTGCCTAGATTACAAATTGAAAACATTTTAATTTGGATAGGAAAATGTTATTGCTAATAAACTTGAACGGCAGTATATGAAAAGCTCAACTGGTCGGGGATTTGTACCTTCTTAACATGGTCTGAAGCCCCTTGCCAATACTTGATTTGAGTAACTTGGCAGCAATGCAATGTATTTTATTCTTTTATTCAACTGCTTCACATGATTGTAAAATGTGTAGCACAACTGACTCGATAAACCATTTTGACTAACCTGTTTCTATGACATTGTAGAGGAAGAAATATTTTTACACAGGGTAAGCTGTGTTAGAGGCATAAGTTTGTTTTCTTATTCCTGAGTTATGCAGGGGACTGTCTTCTGAAGGGATTATGTTTTACTATTTATTTCTGGGCGGGATAAATTAGTTTTTAAATGTAACAAATGGATCTGAGCATTGACCTTTTGTCATTTCTGGTTCTATGCCATTATGGGCTTGGTGTACCACACAATGTTAAAATGCTGAGAATGTGAAATAATTTTGGAAAGGTGACATTTATAGTTAGGCCTGTTATTAGATTTGTACTATTGCAGCATATCTATAAGGTTAGTATTCATGCAAAGCCATTAGCATTTGCACCAATGTGAGTGTAAATGGGGTTGAAGGTTCAGATAAGTAGATTGAGTAAAGCAGTACAAGTCTCCAGGGAGTTCTGCTTTGCTTCATTCTGGTGTCAGATCAGGCTCCAACTCCGGATTCAAACAAACTATGCTGTAACTGCAATACTGGTACACAGCAAAGCCGTTGCAGTGTGAATGCAGTTTGAGAGAGCTTACAACATAGTGTTGTACTCCGGTGATGTGAGGTAAATCATGCTGTGGAAATTATCAAGGTATTTCCCTCCTGTTCAAAGCAGGGAAAATCCTGATGCGCATTTGCCTGAATTGTGTACTTCCCATGGCTGAGGAAATCCTCTGAGACACAGCGTGGCGTTAGACCTTCCAGAGGAACTTCTAACATGGTCTTTATTGCCAGACACATTCAAGAAAAATGTCGAGTGCAACACCATTGCATTCCTCAACCTGATCAGAGTATTTGACTCAGTAAATTGCGAGGCCGTGTGGATTGTGCTCCAGGTATTTATTTGCATGTCCAAAAAACCTCCTCTTGATGATTTGGCTGCAACTGTCTTGAGTGGGAGATCTGAAACAGACCCTTTCAAAATCTGGGCAGGTGTCAAGCAAGGCTTTAATAGCCCTCGCACTGTTAACATGCTATCTAATGGTGGCTATTCATCAAAGATCAACTGTCCTCTGGTCTAAGCACTAAATACTACCTAGATGGAATAAATACTCTTCAACCTCAGTAACCTTTGTGTTGAAACTGAATTAACCACTCTGTCATACATGATCTCCAGATTTGTACACCACTCTTGATTTCTTTCTTTCTACATCCAAGAGACTGGGTTGTCCTTGAATGTTGCCAAAACAGAACCCATATATCAGTCAAATGTTCCACCTCCCATGTATGTTGAAGGAGAGACTCTGGAATATGTTGAGCACTTCATGTGAGCACACAATATACTGGTATGGATTGTGAATTGGGTATCAGATAGAAAACCGAGAGAAGGAGTGAATGTGTCTTTCTCAGGATGGCAGGCTGTTATTAATGGGGTGCCGCAAGGATTGGTGATGGGGCCAGCCCTGTTCATAATTCACTAAAATAGTTTGAATGTGGGGACAAAATGTAATAATTCCAAATTTGCTGATGACACCAAACTAGGTGGGAATGTTAAGTTGTGAGGAGACTTCAAAGGGATTTGGTCAGGCTGAGTAGAAAGAACATGGCAGTTGGAATATCAAGGGATATGCCATTGGGGAAAAATGATGTGGGGATAGATGATCAGCCAGGATTTGCTTGAATGGTGAAGCAGGCTCAATAGACCAAATGGTCTAATACATTCCTATGTCTCTGTGTTCTACGTCTTAGCAACCATTGCTCTAAAAAGGTCTCCGTTGACAAAGATCAGGTTGACACAGTGGTGCAGTGGTTAGCACTGCTGCCTCTCAGCACCAGGGACCCGGGTTCAATTCCTAGCTTGGGTCACTGTCTGTGTGGAGTCTGCATGTTCTCCCCGTGTCTGTCTGGGTTTCCTCTGGGTGCTCCGATTTCCTCCCACAGTTGAAAGACTTGCTGGTTAGGTGGATTAACTATGCTAAATTCTCCCTCCGTGTACCTGAGCAGGCGCCGGAGTGTGGCGACTGGGAGATTTTCACAGTAACTTCATTACAGTATTAACGTAAGCTTTACTTGTGACACTAATTAATTGAAAAGAAAATTCAAAACCACATCAACTGCGCCTTCTACAAAGGCAACATAAACTCTGTTGTTGTATTTATAGAACATAGAAAAACTACAGCATAAACAGGCCCTTCGGCCCACAAGTTGCGCCGGTCGTGTCCCTAGCTACCTAGGCTTATAAATAGACTTGCCTATAACCCTCAATCCTATTAAGTCCCATGTACTCATCCAGAAGTCTCTTAAAAGACCCTTTCGAGTTTGCCTCCACCACCACTGACGGCAGCCGATTCCACTCACCCACCATCCTCTGAGTGAAAAACTTATCCCTGACATCTCCTCTGTACCTACTCCCCAGCACCTCTCATGTCCTCTCGTAGCAACCATTTCAGCCCTGGGAAAAAGCCTCTGAGAATCCACCCGATCTATACCTCTCAACATCTTGTAAAAAAGTGAGACTTGGACTGTGTTTCAGTGATGCTCGTCCCACCAGCAATGCCATTGTCCGGATTCAATGGGAGACCCTTTGAACAAATGCTAGTGTCCTTATTGAAGCCGGCTCTGCCAGCATTCGGGCAAAACTGCTGCAAAATCAAACACAATAGACTTGACACACTATCTGGATGACTGAAAAGCATCTCTCCCGCCAGATCCTATTTTCTCAACTCTCAAATGGTCCCCATTCTGGAGAGGACACAGAAATCACTTTAAGAACACTGAAACTCTCCTTGATGTCCAGTAGCATTGACGCTAATAACTGGGAGGAATTGGCTACTAAAGTTCAAAATGGCAAAAACTTCTCCATTGAGCTACTTGAAATCCAGAAGACTCAATGAGTGACAGGAAATGAAACAAATCCTGTACTCCAGAACCCACTTCTTCTTGGGACATCCTGCCTCATGTGCCCAAAGATCAGTGAGTCAAGAATCAGTCTATTCAGTTACGTGGAGACTCATAGCAGAAACCGATGGCACTGAGTGGACTACTCGAATCAAAAGGCAGCCAATGATTCCCCCCCCCGAATCATTTTATTTGGGTGCAGAGGCCGCGATTTAATCCCACTGCTGCCAGCCATGAAGAAATTGGAAGAAAATAAAAAGACTTGAACGAGAAAGCGTTGATGTACGGTTCAACTTTTTAAATTAGAGGTTGGAAGATTACGTTGATCACTCACTCACTCAGAAATCGAAAGGGTTGCTAAGTACAATTAGAAAGAAAGCCAAGCACAGGCATTGGAAAAGAAAACCTGAGAGCCTTGTCCTGGCAACAAGTGAAGGAGAAATTGAGGGTTAAAACAGAAGAGAATGAAGAAAACAAATGGATGGGCGGATAATGTTGAGAGGTGGACTGAGGGAGGCTTGAAGGGAGGCAAGTGCCACTTGGGCTATAGTGAAAACAAATGTCAATCTCATTGTACCACACACATTATATTAATATGTAAAGCAGCGTATTCACACAAGAGTGCTGCAGTGCAGGCATCCTCGTTATAATTAGACCAGTGTAAAACATCTTTTCATATACAGCCTACTGCAATGACTGCATCATTGATACGTAGGTGTGGAGGGGGAAAATTGCTTTGGTTGCTATGTGGAGGAATATAATAAGTGCAACAACGTGAATTATCTCTGATGTTGTATTTTGTATGCCCATTAAAGAAAAAAATAAATTTGTGCTTTTAATAAGAATACTGCCTGAAACGTTTAATATTGCTGCACGTAGTGGCCAGAAGAATTCTTCCCCTGTGGTTAGTTTTGAAAGAGATGTGCATTTTTATGCAGTGAAGTGCTTTATGGTCACAGTGACCTAGTCATAGCGGAAATATTCACCGAAGCTTGCATGTTATTAAATTTGGCACAACACCCTTAACAATTGCAGTGAAAGCTACATGGAAGTGCTCATGAGCTTGTGGTGCAGACTGCACAATTAGTGGTGACTCTGTATTTACCTTTCTTTGCAATACACTGAGATCGCCATTTGATCAGTGGCTGAACTCATGCACTCGCACCTTGAGTGCTTTATAATATACCCAGTGAAAGCAATAATGTTTATTACGTGAGTTAAAGAAGCAGATTCTTGAATTCTGTTTGCTGCAAGCTCGCTTCAAGTTATTTTTTTTTGTGAATGTGAGATCGTCAAGGTGAGTGATGCACTGGGAAATGTAACATTTCTCATGTTCGGAACCAGGTGATTGCATTGAGTACTCTTGAACCAATCCTGGAATAGATACAGGGTGAAGATCTTCTGTCCCACCATCTTTCTGAGCCCTGGGCTTTGAAGGACATTCTTTACTGCATCCTTGTGAAGTTTCTCTCCTCTCATCTGTTATCCTGTGGTGAGGTGCCAAATTAGGGGTAGTTTTATGCTGCAGGCCTTCTAGGAACTGCATTGCCAACCTTATCTCTTGCACTTTATTTTTTTTAAAACTGCTAAAACGGCACGGTGCTTAGCACTGCTGCCTCACAGTGCCAAGGACTCGGGCTTAACTCCGTCCTCTGGTGACTGTGTAGAGTTTGGACGTTCTCCCCGTGTCTGTGAGAGTTTCCTCCGAGTGCTCCAGTGTCCTCCCACAGTCCAGAGATGTGCAGGTTAGGTTGATTTGGCCATGCTAAATTGACCATAGTGTCAGGGGATTAGCAGGGTAAATATGTGGGGTTATGGGATAGGGCCTGGGTGGGATTGTGGTCGGTGTAGACGCAATGGGCCAAATGGCCTCCTTCTGCACTGTAGGGGTTCAATGGATTCTATGATTACTGAGACTAGTATCTCACTTGGCTATGGAGTTGGATCAAATGTTTTTGAGTATCTGCATGTTCGTGAACACAAACTTCAGTTTGGGCTTCTTTCATGTTGAGTAACCTCATCCAAGTGGCCATTTCATTTAATACTAATGCTTTTAAAAACTTTCCTTTGGAGTAATTTAAGTTCAAATGCAGATGTTAAGAAGAAAATTTGATGACGAAGAAAACCAAGAGATGCTTAATTATGAGTGTTTTTCCACTATGCTATTGAGACCATTTAGCCGATATTTTTGTCCAACAAATGCTGACCCCGAAATCTTGTTGCCGTTCATGCCGGTGGCAACTTATGGTCCCAACGATGGTGCACCCCCACCGTAGATTTCCAGGCGGCGAGGGATGCATTAACTGGCAAACATCGCTGACAGTGGTGTGACCATAAGATCCTGCGGGTGGCATGCCGCGGGGAGGGAGAAAAACTCTGCCCTTGGAATTTATTTCGTGCTTCCATCATTTCTGAATGTAATGTGTGTGCAGGAGAATTCTATATAAACAATCTGGCAGGTAGGTTTTCTGGAGTTCTCCAGAATGGTGCTACTGATTTATATTCTGTCGCATGCGTATTTTGTGGCAGGATGAATTTTTCAATTACTGGAGAGCAATGAATCAACAGCAGAGTCATTGAAAGTCCCATCTGTGAGTAATATCCAAGGTTAAACTGGATTTTGATGTTTTGAGCAGGCACATGGGAGCTTCCAGCCAAAATGTGTCTGTGAGCACTGACCAATTTTGCATCAGAACTCTTCTAGTGGAACACTTGGTGATCTGCAAGTTTATGTGAACAGTTTCCCTCTGCTGCCCCTCCTTTTCTTTCCCTAGAAGGCCTGCAGCATAAAACTACCCCTAATTTGGCCCCTCTAGAAACTGCATGTTTCTAGAGTGTGTGCTGCACTTTTTTTTAAATCACACCCAAGTGGATGCTTTTCATGTGGAAACTTAGATATTGAGTATCACTGGACTGTATGACTGTCATGGCATCACAGTGCTTGCCTTCAATGGGACATTGAGCGGAGACTGAATCAGTGACTTACTCCCTTACTAACCAGGAGGTGTTAGGCCCACTATAGTGTTTCCATTGCTTTTCCAGTGGATGGCAGGTGGCTTGAATGGAGGATAAAATGGCCTGCTTCCATGTTGTAATTTCTGCATGAGTATATTTATAAGTAGGTTTTATGAGGGTAGTAGTAGAATTTGAATAATAAAGCACTTCCATTTCACCTTTGAACTCCTGACATCTACTGCCTCAATGCATATAATCTTTAATGTAATTATAAATATTAGGATTCATAATTTTTTTAGACTGTCCTTTACTGTAAAACATTTTCAAGTTCAAAAATCTGACCAGACTGAAATCAGTTCCAAGTTTTTCTGGGAATAGCAACATGAACAATATTCTCCTCATGTCTGCGTGGGATTCCTCCGGGTGCACCAGTTTCCTCCCACAGTCCAAAGATGTGTGGTTAAGGTTGATTGGCCATGCTAAATTGGCCCTTACTGTCAGGGAGACTAGCAGGGTGAGTACGTGGGCCCTACGGGGATAGGGATGGATAGGATTGTGATCGGTGCAGACTCGATGGGTCGAATGGCCTCTTCTTCACTGTAGGGATTCTATGAACAGGGCCCTGTGTGTGAGATAAAGGACAAGTGATTGGTGAGACAGAGAAAATGTTTCTTTTTCCTTTCTTCTGCTTGGCATCTACACAGTTTTCTGCCTTTTGCAGCAGGGATAATTTCGACAGCAAACTATACATATGAAAATACAAATCTGCTGAATGAGACAGACCCTTCTACTTAAAATGGGGCTTATCAACTGAATTAAAGTCACCGTGTAATTAAATGTTAGATTGTGTGAAAATTGCAGCTGTAGGCGTCACTCCTGATACAAGGTGATTATCTGCTTGCCTAAATTACAGATTGCAGACTTTCCGATTTGACCAGAAAATTGTTGTTGCTAATAAACTTTGGACTGCAGCATATGAAAAGCTCAACTGGTAGGAGAGTATATCTCCTTAAAATGGTCTGATGCTCCTTGCCAACATTTGATTTGAGTAACTTAGCAGCAGAGCTATGCAATGTGTTTTATTAAACTGCTTCCCATGATGTGCAGTACAACTGGCCTAATAAACCATTTTGATTTGACTATGCTTTTTGTTTCCTCTTTTAACATTTCAAATCATTGTTTCTCATTGGGTTTGTTCCTAGACCTTTTTCTTCCAGTTGAAGGACACTACTACCGGTTCACAGGAACAGCTCTTAATTGTCCTGTTAATGGCGCTGTTGCAGTAAAGCAAACCAGCCACCAAGGTCGAAGAAGGTCTTGAAATGATTGACAGTTGTATTGTTTATGTGGGCACTGTTATCAGCATTAGGCAACGCCCTTTTAAGCAATTTCCAAATGGTGTTTAGTCCAAGGTTAGAAAAATATACAATAACATTGTGATGTGACATTCCAATCTAAACCTGTTAATCTCTGATTTGTTTGTACTTAATGGAACGACTGTGATTAAAATCCAAGGTAAATGTTTGGTAACTTTGTTTACATACGGACATACAAATCAGAGGCAGAAATGGGCCCCTCGGCCCCTGGAGCCTGCACTGCCATTCAATAAGATCATGGCTGATCTGATTGTAACCTCAACCACAAAACCTGCCTCTCCTCAATAACCTGTCACCTCCTTGTTAATCAAGACTCTATCTAGCTCTGCCTTGAAAATATTCAATATTCAAAGACTGTCTACTCAAAAAGGCAGTGGAAGTTCGAGACCCGCGACCCTCGGAGAAAAAAAATTCTCCTCCTCCTCTACCTTAAATGAGTGACCTCTTATTTTTAAAAAGTGACCCTTAGTTCTAGATTCTCTGACAAGAGGAAACATCCTCTTCACATCCACCCTGTCAGTAGCCCCCCAGGATCTTAAAGGTTTGATCAAGTTGCCCCTTCCTTTCGCATTCCAACCATTATCTTGTTATTGAGTTTGTGTCTATATATGCCCTGTTTGTGAACTGAACTCTTCACTCACCTGATGAAGGGGCAACGCTCCGAAAGCTCATGCTACCAAATAAATCTGTTGGACTTTTAACCTGGCGTCGTGAGACTACTTACTGTGCCCACCCCAGTTCAATGCCGGCAAGTCCACATCACTTCTAAACTCTGGTAGATACAAAACTCTAGTAGACACGAGCATCTTCAACCTTTCTTCTTAAGTATTAGTCTGGTAAACCCCCTCTGAATTGCTAATGCATTTACAGCTTTCCTGAAATAAGGAGACCAAGTACCGTACACAATACTCCAGATGTAGTCTCATCAATGCCCTGTACAACTGAAGCATAACTTCCCTTCTGTAAACTATTACCCTCATAAATGATATCATTTGATTAGCTTTTTTAATTACTTGCTATGCATGTATATTAGGCATTTATGAATCATGCTCTAGGACACTCCGATCCCTTTGTACCTCAGAGCTTAGCAATCTCTCACCATTTAGATAATTAGCTTTTTTATTCTTCCTGCCAAAATGGACAATTTCACATTTGCCCGCATTATATTCCCATTTGCCAGAGTTTTGCCCTTTCACTTGACCGATCTATGTCCCTTTGTAGCCTCCTTACGACCTCTTTACTTTCCTGTCTTTATGTTGTCAGCAAGTTTAGCAACCATACCATAAGATATCGAAGCAGAGTTAGGCTAACCGGCTCGTCGAATTTGTTCCACCATTCAGTCATGGCTGATAAGTTTCTCAACCTCATTCTCCTGCTTTTTCCCCGTTGCCCTTGATCCCTTTACCAATCAACAACCTATCTTTCTGACCATTAGTCAGTTCATCCAAGTCATTTATATAAACTGTAAAATGTTGAGGACCCTTGTGGCACACCACTCATCACATCCTGCCAACCAGAAAAATACCTATTTATGCCAGTTTTGTTTGCATTTTCTTTCCTCCTTCCCTCCCATTGTGTTTGGGTGATTTTATTTTCTGATGGAAGTGAGGGTATTAGTGAGGAACGGAATGATTTTCTGTTCTTTGCACCTAATGCAGAGCACATAGTGGTGTACAATAACTAGTTAGGGTTATGAGTCCCTTCTGTTATCCCAACAGTGTTGTCAACCCATAATGTCTCAAGTTGTCCCGACTGCACCAATGTGTGTTTTTCTCCTCTTCCCTTGGCCTATCTTTTACAGCATGTGAATGAAGCAGTCAGGTTATGGCAATCTTTACAGTAACATCAACTTGTGTTTATGTAATGACTTTAACACAAAACAATGTCCCATTGGAGTGTCAGAAAGCAATATCTATCAGAGCCACGTAAGATATTGGAGCAAATGACCAAACGCTTGGTCAAAGAGAGAGTTTTTAAGGAGTGTCTTAAAGGAAGAGAGAGAGAGCGCCAGAGAGATGTGGGGAGCAAATTCCAGAGCTTAGGCTTGGTGGCTGAAGGTAAGATCATCAGTTGTGGAGTGATTAAAATTGGGACGCTTAAGAGGACAGAATTAGAAAATGTACTCTTTATTTTCATTTTGGAGTGCCTGGGCTTACTCACCTGGTGCCTTGAAGTTACTTTGTGTAGTTGCACATGTCGTCACGTAAACAGGCCAACCTGTGTGCGGCCAGTACAGGGTTGCTGCCTGGCCATTCAGGTTAGAAGGAACATTGTTTGTGGGGCTGAAGGAGATTGAAGAGAAAGGGAGAGACGAGGCCGTGGAAGGTTTTGAAAGACACGTGAGAATTTCAATGTCAAATTGGAAACGTGTGAATGCGCAGTACATCTGGCTGAAATGTTTGCCACGTTGGTGCTTGTGGTTTAAATGCTGTGTAAAAATCCCAGAGCCTGCAAATGAAAATTGACTCTGTCAATATTGCTGTGACTCTCCTCCATTGGTCAGTCAGCATAATCCAAAATGCACGTTGGAGCCAGTTTGCATTTCCACCTGTTGCTGTAAATTTGAATTCTTTAGATGACGGTGAATATTTAGAACGTGCAACCAGTTTTAACTGGAAGTAAGCAATTGGATATTTCACTTCCTCAGTAACAAGTGTTGGCGATTACATGGTGCGTCATGTATTGCATGTGTGCTTGCACTTGTGATCTGAGTTTTGAGGAAGCTGTGGCACTCAGTTTATCTGGAATAGCCGCAATGCTATTATTTATTGTGTACTACTGCCCAATAATTCAGTGCAATAACAGCATGATTATTTCTGAATTCTCTGCACTTGCACAGTGGATGGATTTGTGTCTCGGAGTGATACCCTAGAGGTGGAAGGGTGTTATGTGAGCAAACTGAACCATCTAGTTGTACCCCTCTCTCCTTTGGCCCTGCACAGGGCAGCTTAGTCTTGTCCTTTTAGCTATCTTTCACATTATTTTCTTTGTGGGATATGGACATCATTGGCATGGCCATCATTTATTGCTCATCCTTAATTACCTTTTGAGAAGGTGATGGTGAGCCACCTTCTTGAACTGCTCCAGCTCATGTAGTGTAGATGCACCCACAATGCTGTTTGGGAGGGAGTTGCAAAATTCTGACCAACGACACTGAGGGATGTTGATGTATTTCAAAACCAGGATGGTGTGTATATTAGAGGTGGTGATGTTCTTGTGAGCCTGCTGTCCTTGTTCCTAGGTTATAGAGGCTGTGGATTTGGAAGGAACCTTGGTGAGTTGCTGTAGTGCATGTACACTGCTGTCACACCGTGTGTTCCGTGGTAGAGGGAGTGAATTTTTAAGGTGATGGATGGGGTGCCGATCAAGGGGGCTGCTTTATCCTGTATGGTGGTGAGGTTTTGAGTGTCCTTGGAGCTGCACTCATCCAGGCAAGTGGGGAATATTCACCACACACCTGACTTGTGCCTTATAGGCAAGCTTTGGGTAGTTGGGAATCACCACAGAATTTCAAGCCTCTGACCTGCTCTTGCTGTAAGAGTTTTAACAACACCAGGTTAAAGTCCAACAGGTTTATTTGGTAGCAAATGCCATTAGGTTTATTTGGTAGCGAATGCCATTGGCTTTCGGAGCGCTGCTCCTTCGTCAGATGGAGTAGATATCTGCTGTCAAACAGGGCATACAGAGACACAAAATCAAGTTACAGAATACTGATTAGAATGCGAATCTCTACAGCCAACCAGGTCTTAAAGATGCAGACAATGTGAGTGGAGGGAGCGACACACGACAGCGCAGAGTCGCTGAGCAGAAACTGATAGCCAAGTTCTGCACACATGAGGACGGCCTAAACTGGGATCTTGGGTTTATGTCACACTATCAGTAACCCCCACAGCTTGCCTCCTGGACTTGCAGAATCTCACTGGCTGTCCTGTCTGGAGACAATACACATCTCTTTAACCTGTGCTTAATGCTCCCTCCACTCACATTGTCTGTATCTTTAAGACCTGGTTGGTTGTAGAGATTCGCATTCTAATCAGTATTCTGTAACTTGATTTTGTGTCTCTGTATGCCCTGTTTGACAGCAGATATCCACTCCATCTGACGAAGGAGCAGTGCTCCGAAAGCTAATGGCATTTGCTACCAAATAAACCTGTTGGACTTTAACCTGGTGTTGTTAAAACTCTTACTGTGTTTACCCCAGTCCAATGCTGGCATCTCCACATCATGACTGCTCTTGCTGGCTAGAGTGTTTAAAATGCTGGAAAAACTCAGCAGGTCTAGCAACATCTGTGGACAGAGAACAAGGGAATTAACATTTCAAGTTTTTTTTTCATTCATGGGACATGGGCGTCACTGGCTGGCCAGCATTTATTGCCCATCCTTAGTTGCCCGAGGGCAGTTGAGAGTCAACCACACCCTTGGGGTTACCATTGACCAGAAATTCAACTGGACTCACCACATTAACACAGTGGCTACAAGAGCAGGTCAGAGGCTAGGAATACTGCGGCGAGTAACTCACCACCTGACTCCCCAAAGTCTATCCGCCATCATAAGGCACAAGTCAGGAGTGTGATGGAATACCCCGCACTTGCCTGGATGGGTGCAGCTCCAACAACCCTCAAGCTTGACATCATCCAGGACAAAGCAGCCCACTTGATTGGCACCTCATCCACAAACATCTACTCCCTCCATCACCGACGCTCAGTAGCAGCAGTGTGTACTATCTACAAGATGCACTGCAGCAATTCACCAAAGATCCTTCGACAGCACCCTCCAAACTCACGACCACTTCCATCTAGAAGGACAAGGGCAGCAGATACATGGGAACGCCACCACCTACCTGCAAGTTCCTTTCCAAGCCACTCACCATCCTGACTTGGAAGTGTATCACCATTCCTTCGCAGTCGCTGGGACAAAATTCTGGAATTCCCTCCCTAGCAGCATTGTGGGTCAACCCACAGCACGTGGACTGCAGAGATTCAAGAAGGCAGCTCACCATCACCTTCTCAAGGGCAACTAGGGATGGGCAATAAATGCTGGCCAACCAGTGACGCCCATGTCCCACGAATGAATTAAAAAAAACATTGCTGTGGATCTGGAGTCACGTGTAGGCCAGACCAGGTAAGGACGGCAGATTTCCTTCCCTAAAGGGCATTCTTAATTCCAGATACCTTTTATTGAATTCAAATTCCACCATCTGCCGTGGCGGGATTCAAACCCGGGTCCCCAGAACATTAGCAGAATTTCTGGATTAATACTCTAGCGATAATACCACTAGGCCATCGCCTCCCCAAAGTTCAATGTTGCTCTTCAGACCATATTGGACTCAACATTTACTGTTTCTCTTTCCACAGCTGCTATGGAAGCAGCTGTGGAAAGAGAGCTGCTCTCTTGCTCTCTGAGGCCTGCTGAGTCTCCAGCAATTCATGTTTCTATTTCAAATATCCAGCATTATTTTGCTTTTATTGCAGTGATTTAAATGATGGACAGGCTTTTGTGTGTGTGCGCGCGTGTGCGCGTGTGTGTGTGTACACTACAGAATTTCCAGTCCCTGACCTGCTTGCGAAGCCACAGTATGTAAATGGCTGGTTTAGTTCCTGTTTAGTGGTGACCCGTAGTAATGCTGTGCCTAGAAGTCTAGTGGAGTTCACATTCTATGCGCTTGTAACCCTTCAGGCGTTTCAGAGAAGTCTCCGTCATGTCGCTTGACTGTCGTGTGTCACTCAGATGCTGTTTCCTCTTTGCTCCGGTCTCACTTTGTTAGTTTAAAACTGCTGAGTTCTTCCCCTGCACCCGGCCATCTGCTTCCTCCCAAATTGAACCCCTTGGTCTTCATTGGCACTGTCCAAGGCACAGGACTTGACTGAAACGTCGGGATGTTCCAGGCAAAGTTGTCTGAAAATAGAGTTGTGCCTTGCACCCAAGGAGTAATGAGAGAGAATTTCTGCAGCAGGTAGGTGGTCAGAGTCTGGCGTCTGTTTCGAAGACTCCATAATATAATCTAAAGTGCGAGAGGGTGTAAGAGCGTACAGAGACAGCAAGATATAGAATATAATGGAAAAGGGCACATTTACTGAAAGATGGAGAAAATCCAGGAAAAACTGAGTTTTTGAGCCATTTAATGATACACTGAAGGCTAAAAGAGTTGGAGTAAAAAATGTTTGAACTCCACAGTTAGAGAAACAAGCTTTGTTTTTATTTGGATTGTGACTGATGCAGAAACTAACTAATCCTTGGCAGTAAAAACAGGTTGAGAATTGCTTCTGTGCAGCATTCTGAAAGAACACGTTTCTGAGGTTGCACGTAGTAACCAGAGGAATTCTTATGCACTCTCGTGCCTCTGCTTCAAGTGATTCATTGTGGCTGCTGGTCAGTGCGAAGCAAGTATGGTAGGCTGTGCAATGTGGTGTATTTGCCGATATGTCTGAAGGGCAAATACTGAACTAGGGTTTGAATGGCTTTGCTCATTAGAATTATAATGCAGAAGTCCAAGGACTTGCACTGGTGAGGGCTACTGGCAGCATTACGGATAACCTCCTCCCATTTTACCAGATCCAGAAACATAATCTTAGGGCCAAGTTAATGAGATTTGTGTTGTTGCATTTACATTATAGAACAACTTGAAACTTAAATTGTAGGGTAGATTCCAGTGCCCTGGAACAATAGACAAACTGTGCGTGTACAGCTTGAAAGTCCTGTTGGAACACTGCTGCATTCCAGAGGTATGTCTTTACACAGTTCAGTGCCTCTGAAGTCAGCTGCGTCTCACCGATTTCCTTCCAGCATTGCCAGAGCAGCAATCCTACAGGAAATGCAGCGTGAATCTCCTTGCTTGGCATCTTCAGACGTGATGACTTCAATGGGTGACTCAGGGCTGATGATTAACCTTTATGTGAACACTTCCAAATAGCTGATGAGTTTGTACTGGCGACCTTGTAAATTTGCATGTTTATTCCAATTAATTGTTTCAGTTAGTTACCTTAGAAGTTGCACCAACATGTGATGCACTTCAATAACACTTGGCTTTATTAGAGTTGAATCACGGATGGCCAGTTCACAAGCTGTTGGCTCGCAGTTTTACACAATTCATATGTAGCCATTGTCCATTTGCTCAACCACTTTTGCATCTCCACCTTTGTTACCATTTGCCCTCGGAAAGCGTTCCATCTTCTATTCTGTTTGTTCCCTGCATATACAACAACTTTCATTTGTATAGGACTTTTAAGCAATAAAACCTCTTAAAATACTTTACCAGAATATTATCAAATAAAATTTAACATCTACCACATGAGCTATTAGGAAAGATGATCAAATGCTTTTTGAAACAGTTAGGTTTTAAAGCAGGTCTTAAACCTCTCTGCTTCTCTCCTCCTTTAAGGAGTGAATTTCAGAGTCCAGGGTCCAAACACTTGAAAACACAGATGCTGAAGGTGGACCATTTTAATAATAGGTGCCTCACAAAAAGGCTGAACTTGAGGAACACAGAACACAGAAGTCAGACGAATGTTGGGGGGGATCTCGGAGACTTATAAAATTCTAACAGGACTAGACAGGGTAAATGCAGGGACGATGTTCCTGATGATGGGGGGAGTCCAGAACCAGAGGTAACTGTCTGAGGATTCAGGGTAGACCATTTGGGACCGAGATGAGACATTTCTTCACCCAAAAAGCGGTGAGCCTGTAGAATTCATTACCCCACTAAGTTGTTGATGCCAAAACATTGAATGTATTCAAGAGGCGGCTGGATATAGCACTTGGGGCGAATGGGAT
The DNA here is from genome assembly GCF_964213995.1 of Mustelus asterias. NCBI lineage: Eukaryota > Metazoa > Chordata > Chondrichthyes > Carcharhiniformes > Triakidae > Mustelus > Mustelus asterias. Next base: position 13,084,098 of record NC_135825.1, on the reverse strand, counting down.
CAAAGGTTATGGGGAGAAAGCAGGATTAGGCTATTGAGTTGGATGATCAGCCATGATTGTGATGAATGCCGGAGCAGGCCTCCTCCTATCTTCTATATTTCTACGTAAAGTTGATCAGGCTGGAGGAAGTTGCAGAGATGGAGAGGGCCAAATCTATGGAGTCATTTGGAATTGAGAATGAGAATTTTAGCATCAAGGGGTTGCTGAACCAGGGGCCAATGTATGTTAGTGAAAACCAAGGTGGTGGTGGTGGTGGTTAATATATTGACTCACTCGCATCAAAGCTGCACGGACCTCAAGGATATCTAGTGCATTACAAGTTATGTCAACTGTCACCAGATGGAGTTTCATGCAGAGCTTTATTCTCCTTTGCTAATCTGCTTACTTGCTTCAGTGTATTTTCTCCGCCACCATTTTGGTATACCTTTAGCAGTCTAACCTCAAACTTTGGAATTCCCTCCTTAAACCTCTCCACTGCGCTCTCCCTCCTTTTGATACACTTTATTCACCAAGGTTTTTCTCTCCTAATATCGCCACCTTTCAATCAGCATCAGTTTTTAAATAAATATACATCTCTGAAGTATTTTGAGATGTTTTCCTATATTAAAGGCCTTGTAAGTTGTTAATCTATGGTTGAGGAATAAACATTGGGAAAACTGTCTGGTGCTGGGAAGAGCTGAGAGATCTTGTACGCATCTGGACGGGCAGATGATGCTTCAGTTTAGCACTTACTCCAAAAGATGGCACATCTAACAATACAGCACTACCTCAGTTCCGCACTAAAGCATCAGTCAAGCTCATACTGAGTTCTGGAATGAGTTTGAACCATAGCTTCACAATTGAGCAAAGAATTATGTTGATCTTGCTTTTCATCCTAGCAGACTTTCAATCATTCACACAATGACTGAGATTTGCGTGAGAAATTGTGATAACTGACTGCAGTTTATTCAACCAGGATGGGAAAACAGCAGGGTTACACCTGATTCTGTGCTTATCTTGATGTTCGCGGAATCCTGCTTTCCTGTAGAGGTTAACTCAAAAGTTGCAGTAGTGCTGGTGGTGCCCTCATTGTGGAGTTACGATGTTGTGCAGCGCTAGGCCGGAACAAAATAAATTCTTGCATTGTTTTGAGAATAGTTACACAAAGGTCAGTCATTAATGCGGGCCCAGCTTTTGTTGACTGCTACTCTGTAATGTCTGTGATGAACTGAGAGATATTTGAATTAATCACTTGCAACCAGCAAGTATTCCACTTCTGTGATGGTTCTGAACTGCAGGTTTTCCACTTTAGAAAATAGTTTGAGTTCCTGGTACTGTGTGTTTTTTTTTTTGAACTTGTGATTCTTCAGGACAAAAAGTACGATGATATCTCTGATCTCTTGTTTAGTGTCATCTTTTGATTTGATTTATTATTGTCATATGTATTGGTATACAGTGAAAAGTATTGTTTCTTGTGCACCATACAGGCAAAGCATACCGTACTTAGAGAAGGAAAGGAGAGTGCTGAATGTAGTGTTACAGTCATAGCTAGGGTTTAAAGTTTGTTTATTAGTGTCACAAGTAGGCTTACATTAACACTGCAATGAAGTTACTGTGAAAATCCCCTAATCGCCACGCTCTGGCGCCTGTTCAGTACACTGAGGGAAAATTTAGCATGGACAATGCACCTAACCAGCACGTCTTTCAGACTGTAGGAGGAAACCGGAGCACCGGGAGGAAACCTACGCAGACATGGGGAGACAGTGACCCAAGCCGGGAATCAAACCCGGCTCCTTGGCATTGTGAGGCAGCAGTGCTAACCACTGTGCCATCCTGACACCCAGGGAAAGATCAACTTAATACGAAGTAGGTCTGTTCAAAAGTCTGATGGCAGCAAGGAGGAAGCTGTTCTTGAGTCAGTTGGTACGTGTCCTCAGATTTTTGGATCTTTTTCCCAGTGGAAGAGAGTATGTTCAGGGTGCATGGGGTCCTTGATTATGCTGGCTGCTTTTCCGAGGCAGCAGGAAGTGTAGATCGAGTCAATGGATGGGAGGTTGGTTTGAGTGATGAACTGGATTTCGTTCACAACCCTTTGTAGTTTTTTGTGGTCTTGGACAGACCGGGAGCCATACCAAGCTGTGATACAACTAGAAAGAATGCTTTCTATGGTGCACGTGTAAAGGTTGGTGAGAGTCGTAGCTGACATGTCAAATTTCCTTCGTCATCTGAGAAAGTAGTGATGTTGCTGGCTTTCTTAACTATAGTGTCGGCATGGACGGACCAGGACAGGTTGTTAGTGATCTGGACACCTAAAAACCTGAAGCTTTCGACTGCTTCCACTTTGTACCTGTTGATGTAGACAGGGACATGTTGTCCACTACACTTCCTGAAGTTAATGACTATCTCCTTCATTTTGTTGACATTGAGGGAGAGATTATTGTTGGTTCACCAGATTCTCTATCTCTTTCCTGTACTCTGTCTCATCATTGTTTGTGATCCAACCCACTACGATGGTGCCATCAGCAAACTTGAAAATCGAATTGGAGGGGAATTTGGCCCCACAGTCATGGGTGTGTAAGGAGTATAATAAGGGGCTGAGGATGCAGCTTTATGTTGGTGTTGAGGATGATCGTGGAGAAGGTGTTGTCACCTATGTGTACTGATTGCGGCCTATTGGTTAGGAAGTTTAGGATCCAGTCACAGAGGGAGGAGCCGAGCCCCAGGCCACAGAGTTTGGAGATGTGTTTTGTAGGAACAATGGTGTTGAAGGCTGAGCTGTAATCAATAAATAAGTGTCATTGTTATCTAGGTGTTTCAGGGTTGAGTGTAGGGCCAGGGAGATGGTGTCTGGTGTGGACCTATTGCGGCGATAGGTGAACTGTAGTGGATCAAGGCAAACTGGGAGGCCGGAATTGATTTGTGCCATGACTAACCTTTCGAAGCACTTCATAATGGATGTCAGAGCTACCGGATGATAGTCATTAAGGCACGCTGCCTGGCTTTTCTTTGGTACCAGGTTGGTGGTCATCTTCTTGAAGCAGATAGGGACCTCAGATTGTCGTAAAGAGAGGTTGAAGATGTCTGCAAGTACCCCCACCAGCTGGTCCGCGCAGGATCTGAGTGCTCGTCTGGGTACCCCATCTGGGCCAGTCGCTTTCCGTGGGTTGACTTTTGAGAAGCCTGCTCTGATGTCTGCGGTGGTGACCTTGGATACAGGCTCGTCCATGCTCTCGCTGACCTCTTGCTCAAAACGAGCATAGAATGCGTTGAGCTCATTGGGGAGGGGTGCATTGGTGCCTCCTTGTAGCCTGTGATGTCTTGCAGACCTTGCTTCCAACATGTTAAAGCCAGGCTGATGCTTCACACGTATTGGGCGTGGGAGGAAGTCATAAAGGCAATTTCATGTTCCATTCTATAAATAGTGTTTTACTCCTGCATTCCCCATCAATCCTGCTTATAGATTTCTTGGCAACGGTAGCAGCAGTCCATCTTTATAGCTGTACAGTATTTGTAGATTGTAGCACAATGGTACATTTCATATCTAGTACAAAAGCAAATGAAGCAGGTCTGTTCCAAAGTCTTGATGTGCTTTCTGGGACACGGTTCATTTTAATCATGCTGCATAACCTTGTTCATTCCTTCTTGTGTGTGCTTCTTGTGCATTTAGTGCTGAGAGCCATTAAGGACACACGGTATTTACTATCAAGGTTGTATTACAGTTTTGTAACCTGCCTTTTTTTAAAATAAAAAGGCACGCACTCGAAAGCACATTTTTAAAGTTTTGGGCAGGGATTGAAGTTGAAACAATTGTTTGTTAAGAGACTGAACATTGATTTGTAATAGTGCAACCTTTCATTAAGTGCCAGTGCTAGGGATAATGTTACAGTTCCTTTCCTGATTTGTATATTTGAATTACTGACGCTTGGTCGCAAAGCCACGATCTTCAAAAACATGTTTGTGCTCATTGACAATGAGTCGCCAATCAATAATCTTTAACTCGCTGTATAACCCATTGAAAACAGTGCATGTTTAAGAGATTTCAGATTGATCTCATCGGAGTACAGTAGTGAGTCAACAATGCACATGACGGGGGTGGGGGCATTATTGGTGCTTATGATGTTGAAATAGTTACTGAGAAAATAGTCACTTTTCTTGCTTTCTGAAACAATAGTGGGTCCCACATTGCAGTCTTGTCTTGACCATACAGGCTTGCATCATACTTTAAACTGAGATGGATTTGGATTGGTGGAGGCTTGTGTGGAGCATAGATCAGTTCAGCCAAATGACATCTTTCTATGCTACAAAGTTTTATGTAGGTGCAGATGTGTCCCACATGTGATGTTCACCCATCTCCTAGGATTGGGACTGACACCTTTTTCAGTGAAGTTTCTCGTCTTAATTTTGAATTAACAGCAGAATAACCTGCGTGCGTTTGTCCACATGTAGGCAGGCCTGGATAATCTGAGAAAATGGACTGATAACTGGCAGATGTTGTTTAACCTTGAAGGATAATAAGCAGCAATATACACAGGACAGGACCCAGGGGGCAGATTTAAATGTACTGGTGAGATAGATTGCTGAACCAGTCAGTTAAATGTGCAGCACTGGTAAAAAAAACTAATAGGACAGTGGGTTTGTACATCAAGAATAGAGCTTAAATCTCAAGACTTGTTTAAGTATGTGCAGAATGTGAGGATGGATGTACTTAAAGAATGATTTTCAATTTTTTGATCAGCCCATTATGGATAAAAATGTCCAGTTATTGGAGCGATGGGGTTGATGTCGGTTAAGCTTGGGTTTAAACACCTCTGTAATGGGAGTGAAACACCTCTGTAATGGGAGTGAAACACCTCTGTAATGGGAGGGGCGGCACGGTAGCACAGTGGTTAGCACTGCTGCTTCACAGCTCCAGGGACCTGGGTTCGATTCCCGGCTCGGGTCACTGTCTGTGTGGAGTTTGCACATTCTCCTCGTGTCTGCGTGGGTTTTCTCCAGGCGCTCCGGTTTCCTCCCACAGTCCAAAGATGTGCGATTAGGTTGATTGGCCATGCTAAAATTGCCCCTTAGTGTCCTGAGATGCGTAGGTTAGAGGGATTAATGGGTAAAATATGTAGTGATATGGGGTAGGGCCTGGGTGAGATTTTAGTCGGTGCAGACGCGATGGGCCGAATGGCCTCTTTCTGCACTGTAGGGTTCTATGATTCTATGAATGCAGCAGCTTGCACTGGAGAAGACTGAAGATGACTTTATTAAAATTTTCACGGTTCTAAATGTTATGGGCAAGATAGCTATGCTTAATTTAGTTACGTTCTACGACAGGTGGGTTTTCATATTTTCAGGGTTTTTATACCAAGTGTTTTCTCTGCGGCCATTCCTATGAGAAAAACTTGCGCCTCCTACAATCCAGATTGTACCTTTTTTCTGTCCAATGTCTGTGTGGCGAGACTTGGGGATCCTGAAATACATGCTCCTTGCAGCAGCTACTGGAGTGCACCCGGTGTTTCCATCTGATTCTTTCTCCAAAATCACTGAAATTGCACTTACTCGTCAGCCTCGGTATAAACCAACATAAAGGCTGGAAATGCTCAGTCGATCTTGTAGCATCTTTGGAGAGGGAATGCTTTTTTTCTCTACAGATACCAGAGCTGTTGAATATTTTGGGCGGCACAGTGGTTAGCACTGCTGCCTCACCGCTCCAGGGACCCGGGTTCAATTCCAGCCTTGGGTGACTGTCAGTGTGGAGTTTGCATGTTCTCCCCATGTCTGCGTGGGTTTCCTCCAGGTGGCCCGGTTTCCTTCCACAGTCCAAAGATGGGCAGGTTAGGTGGATTAGCCATGATAAATTGCCCCTTAGTGTCCAAAGATGAGTAGACTAGATGGATTAGCTATGATACATGTGTAGAGTTACAGGGATTGGGTGAGGGAGAGGGCCTGGGTAAGATACTCTTGATGTGGAGATGGGGTAAATATAGTAAGAGTTTTAACAACACCAGGTTAAAGTGTGGAGATGCCGGCGTTGGACTGGGTATGGCAGGTGACTGCCCCCTCCACTCACATTGTCTGTATCTTTAAGACCTGGTTGGCTGTAGAGATTTGCATTCTAATCAGTATTCTGTAACTTGATTTTGTGTCTCTGTGCCCTGTTTGAGAGCACATTTCCACTCCATCTGACGAAGGAGCAGCGCTCCGAAAGCTAATGGCATTTGCTACCAAATATACGTGTTGGACTTTAACCTGGTGTTGTTAAACCTCTTACTAACATACTCTTGTCAGAGTCAGTGCAGACTCGATGGGTTGAATGGCCTCTTCTGCACTGTAGGGATTCTATATTATCCAGCATTTCTGTCGTCTTGTCAGATTTCCAACATCTGCGGTATTTTGCATTAGTATTAGTATGAACCAACAGATGGGTTTATTTAAATAAAACGGGTAATTGAAAAATGAATCATACACCTCATTATCCTCTCGGATTATATGAAATAATAAGTCCGCCACCCACTCACACTCTCTAAATATAGATTTCTGAACACCAGCTCGCTTCTCCTGCTCTGAAACAAGCTGCAGGGTCAGATTGACCTTGCACCCCTGCTGGACTGTCATAAATTCCGACAACTGGGAAGTTACAAATTGAGAATTCAATGGGCTTCCCAGAAATACAATCCACATCTCTTTAAATAATGCTGAGACAAAAAGCTGTAGACTTCCTACAATTATTTTTAGATCAAAAACTATTTACCAAAGGTTACTTTCTCTTGCATTAACCCGGTAGCCGATCTTTGATGCAAGCATGATTTTTACCTTTCATTTGATCTTTGTGATAACTGAAACAAGTTGGCTGCTCCATCCTGTCATTGAAGCAGGCACCATTCAACATTATTGCACTCGGCCAGGATTAACGTGTGAAAACACTGTTTGGTCCACAGTAAAAGCCACGGCATTGCATATTATTTGAATGTCACCTGCCGTACATAGTCTGCATTTGCTGTGTCTTGCAAAGAGCATCTCCCACCATAGTGTGACTAATCCTGTGTATAATGTTTCTGGTGATTGATTTGAGTCCATAATCCAACGCAGGCCAAAAAAATATTGCCTTTCTGTCACACGGGTACAAGCTCCAAGTGTAGGAAAGGGAGAGTGGAGAAAGATTAAAAAATATAGATAGGGGGCCGCACGGTGGTTAGCACTGCTGCCTCACAGGGACCCGGGTTCGTTTCCCGGCTTGGGTCACTGTCTATGTGGGGGTTTGCACATTCTCCCTGTATCTGTGCGGGTTTCTTACGGTTGCGCCGGTTTCCTGCCACAGTCCGAAAGAGGTGCTGGTTAGGTACATTGGCCATGTTAAATTCTCCCTCGGCGTACTTGAACAGATGCCGAAGTCTGGCGTCGAGGGGATTTTCACAGTAACTTCATTGCAGTGTTAATGTAAGCCTACTTGTGACTAATAAATAAACTTAACTCAAAGCCAGAGTCCAGGGCACAAACTTGGGTACCAGGTGGCAATCAAATTTGGAGAAGCTGTAAGAGTGTGGGGCATGGTGCCCTTTTCAGACAACGCAGAAGCTTGCACTACTGCACCAGACTGTGTGCTGTACCAGACTGGAGTTGCCAGTTGTCGATTTTCCTGTCCTCAAATGGTCTTTTAGTCTTTGTGGCGTTAACAGCACTCACTTGGACATTTATTTTAAAAGCAGTGGAAGTGAGGCGATTGCTGTCAAGACTTGTTGCATTATGGAAACATTATTTTCTTTACATACGGAATTAGTAACAAAAAAGTTTTTCACGTTTGCTTTCTCTCTCTCTGCGATAAAAGTGCAGACTCACGCTCTGATTCAGGTCTTGCCCCTGTTAACATGTAAGATGTTGAGCCATTGCTGGGTGGAGGAAATGTTTCTCAATAGCAGCGAGGTCTCACAATGATAGGACTGTAAAGTTAAGATGCCACTACAGATTCTGGGAAACTCGAGGATCTAATTATTTTTTCTGCAGTGTTGGTCCCTATCATTAAACAATTACATTGTCCCTTTTTCGTGACCTTGCCCTTTACCAGAATCTTCAGTTTGAATTACAAAAATAATTGATCAGATTTCCACAATTTCACAAATGGTCTTCAGGCCCTGACTTCTATTTATTTTCCCCTCTTGCTGCAGCAAATGGAAGTCAAGTGAGGAAAGTGTGCACACCCATGCATTACCTACCATATGTAGTTGCAATGTCCATGGCTTTACAAGCTGATGTAAATATCTGAAGGGAAGGAATTCTAAGGGGGATTTTTTAAACCTCTATTGTTTCTACGTGATGCACGTTTTTTGCACTTCAAAAAAAGTACTTTTTTTTTGCAGTGAGTAAATCAGGGTTGGCATCTTCTGTCTTGCCAGGATGAGGAGGAATAGATCTCACACTACCATCTCAATATTTCCTCTATTGCACATGTAAATATCCTGTTTGGTATCAATGCTTGTTCTGTGGCTTCCAGGATGACCGATCACAGAAGCCAAGTAAATCTCAGCTTGAAAAATGAATACAGTAAGATTTGAGAAGTGTCTGCTAAATGCAGGGTGGCGTAGAAGTCTGGATCATACAAAGCATGTTAATTTATATGGTGGTAGGAGTGGCAGCAAAGTAGTGACAGACTTGGGTGAGTGTTGCTGGTAATCCCATTCTGTGCCATTTTATACTGACCTCTTGCATGTTCCCCTGTTGGCTTATGCTGCAAAATTAAGTCATGATGTGGAGATGCCGGCGTTGGACTGGGGTAAACACAGTAAGAAGTTTAACAACACCAGGTTAAAGTCCAACAGGTTTATTTGGTAGCAAAAGCCACACAAGCTTTCGGAGCTCCAAGCCCCTTCTTCAGGTGAGTGGGAATTCTGTTCACAAACAGAGCATGTAAAAACACAAACTCAATTTACATGAATAATGGTTGGAATGCGAATACTTACAACTAATCAAGTCTTTAAGAAACAAAACAACGTGAGTGGAGAGAGCATCAAGACAGGCTAAAAAGATGTGTATTGTCTCCAGACAAGACAGCCAGTGAAACTCTGTGGGGGTTACAAATAGTGTGACGTGAACCCAATATCCCGGTTGAGGCCGTCCTCGTGTGTGCGGAACTTGGCTATCAGTTTCTGCTCAGCGACTCTGCGCCGTCGTGTGTCGCGAAGGCCGCCTTGGAGAACGCTTACCCGAATATCAGAGGCCGAATGCCCGTGACCGCTGAAGTGCTCCCCAACAGGAAGAGAACAGTCTTGCCTGGTGATTGTCGAGCGGTGTTCATTCATCCGTTGTCGCAGCGTCTGCATAGTTTCCCCAATGTACCATGCCTCGGGACATCCTTTCTTGCAGCGTATCAGGTAGACAACGTTGGCCGAATTGCAAGAGTATGTACCGTGTACCTGGTGGATGGTGTTCTCACGTGAGATGATGGCATCTGTGTCGATGATCCGGCACGTCTTGCAGAGGTTGCTGTGGCAGGGTTGTGTGGTGTTATGGTCACTGTTCTCCTGAAGGCTGGGTAGTTTGCTGCGGACAATGGTCTGTTTGAGGTTGTGTGGTTGTTTGAAGGCAAGAAGTGGGGGTGTGGGGATGGCCTTGGCGAGATGTTCGTCTTCATCAATGACATGTTGAAGGCTCCGGAGGAGATGCCGTAGCTTCTCCACTCCGGGGAAGTACTGGACGACGAAGGGTACTCTGTCCACTGTGTCCCGTGTTTGTCTTCCGAGGAGGTCGGTGCGGTTTTTCGCTGTGGCGCGTTGGAACTGTTGATCAATGAGTCGAGTGCCATATCCTCTTCTTATGAGGGCATCTTTCAGCATCTGGAGGTGTCTGTTGCGATCCTCCTCATCCGAGCAGATCCTGTGTATACGGAGGGCTTGTCCGTAGGGGATGGCTTCTTTAACGTGTTTAGGGTGGAAGCTGGAGAAGTGGAGCATCGTGAGGTTATCCGTGGGCTTGCGGTACAGTGAGGACCTCTGATATTCTCTGATATTCGGGTAAGCGTTCTCCAAGGCGGCCTTCGCGACACACGACGGCGCAGAGTCGCTGAGCAGAAACTGATAGCCAAGTTCCGCACACACGAGGACGGCCTCAGCCGGGATATTGGGTTCATGTCACACTATTTGTAACCCCCACAGAGTTTCACTGGCTGTCTTGTCTGGAGACAATGCACATCTTTTTAGCCTGTCTTGATGCTCTCTCCACTCACGTTGTTTTGTTTCTTAAAGACTTGATTAGTTGTAAGTATTCGCATTCCAACCATTATTCATGTAAATTGAGTTTGTGTCTTTATATGCTCTGTTTGTGAACAGAATTCCCACTCACCTGAAGAAGGGGCTTGGAGCTCCGAAAGCTTGTGTGGCTTTTGCTACCAAATAAACCTGTTGGACTTTAACCTTGTTAAACTTCTTACAAAATTAAGTGCCAGCGACCTGGGTTCAATTCCCGGCTTGGATCACTGTCTGTGCATAGTCTGCATGTTCTCCCCGTGTCTGTGTGGATTTCCTCTGGGTGCTCTGATTTCCTCCCACAATGCTGGTTAGGTGCATTGGCCGTGCTAAATTCTCCCTCGGTGTACCCGAACAGGCGCCGGAGTGTGGCGACGAGGGGATTGTCACAGTAACTTCATTGCAGTGTTAATGTAAGTCTACTTGTGACACACTTAAATGTAATGTATTCCTAGTGATTGCTTGCAAGTTGACTGCCTTGTGTATGTTTACATTCTGTAAACTTTCAATGTTGGGACTCGGTTCAATGCAGGTTTTTTATTTCTGTGCTCTGATATGCTGCTCACTCACTCTCATAAATCTTTGCTTTTTGTATAAGCTGAAATATTCAGTGCCACTTGTATTTTCTAAGGAGCCGTATCCTGCGTTGGTGAGAAGAGGATTGTTGGGGGGGTGGAGTCGTGACTGAGTAGTGACGTCAACTCTGTATAAAAGATCTTCTTTGTTCTTCGGTAAAGCTAAACATTAATACACTTCCTGGGAACTACAAGCCTATTTAAAAGTCAGCTTAAAGTGGTTAACTGTTTTTGATGGTCACTGAGCCTCCAGGGTTCAGCCACTCTGTGTAGGCACTACCAATCAATTCATTTCCTGTGATTGCATTCCTGGAAGATTTTTTACTCCATTCTTAAAGTTACAAGGCCAATGCTCACGGTAGACCGGGCAAACCCAAATCCATCTCCTTGCTTGCTCCAAAAAACAAAGTCTAAATCCAATTCATGGTCTCCTCAATAGAGACAAACAAGATCCAAGCTGACAAGATGAGACATTGCACCCCATCTTGGGTGCAATCTGACGCTTGATGTTGGCCAAAAGGCCAAGAGGCGATAAATTCCTGGAGGAATGGGACGGTGGAACTATCATGATTTGCTGGAATTGGCTTGTGGGGTTCCTTTAGTGGCTGAAAGGATTCAGCCCCTTGTCACGTTCAGTGAAATTTGGTACGGTATTTTGGTAGATTCATGGTTAACAAGTAATTCACTTTTCCAAACTGTAATTATTTCAGTGACGGTCTTCAAGGCTGATTTAAGAACTCTCTCATGGTGTTGGATAAAATTTGTTTTCTGAAAGTAGGAACTCTTCTTCTCTCCTCTCTCTCTCTCTCTCTCTCTCTTTCTCCCCAAGGGAATTCTCGAGTGTTCTCTGAGGGAGTAAATCAGCTGGCTGTCTTAGCAGTTCACTGTTACTGTTATTCTGCACTGCTGTATCAAATTGGAAAGGGATCACCGCCATGCATGACCGTAAATGCAAACTGCAAAAGTTGGCAGAAAAGAATGCTTTTGAAGTCAGCCGGAAGATTTGATTATTAATTGTATTGCACGTACTTCAATCCACCCCTGGGGACGAGTATGTTAAAAGTGAGCCGCAGCAGTGTCGAGTCTGAGCTGGGTAGATTGCTCCTTAAATAAAGGTGACCTTCAAAGTTTTTTTTTGGCCGGCTCAAATTTTTAAAACTGGCTCCATTTGACCTTTTTCTGTTTGCTCTGAACGCTTGTGAGTGGAACTGAGCGCCCGAATTTGCCGTTCAGGGCAGGCTTCCATAGTCTGATTAAGTACTGCATTGTGGCTTGAGGAGGATGACCACAGTTAAGATGGGGGAAAGAGCAGCAGTCATGCTGGAGACCCTATGGTGCTCGTGCTACGTTTTGACACAAATGATGCACTTGTGCTGCATGCGTTATTTAAAGATGATGTAACATATGCTTCACTTCAAAGTGAACTGGGACTTTTTCATTGTTACTACCAGGTTTTTAGGACATTGATGCCCTTTGATAGATACAGGAGTGCGATGCTGCCGCTGAAGTTGTGTGGATGTTTTTGCCTGTGACTAATATGCAACACAAACCATCAGCATCCAAAGAAATGTCCCTTTTTCCCTCCCCTCATGTATTTTTGTTTCGGAAGCTTGGGTGATCCTTAATAAAGGCAGCTGATAATTGCTTAATCGATACATTAAGATGAGAACCGTTGCTTTATAATGGATCATAAAATGGATATCAAAGGCTTAAGAATTTTGAATGTCAGTAGCTTTCAAGAAATTTCGCAATCAGTTAGGATGAAGGCTGTTGTGTGAACGCCTTTTTGGAAGGTTATGGGAAATCAGATCAGGTGACTAAGTATGTTTTAACAGTGAAGTTTACTCAAAGCTGTGGGTGGGGGTGAAACCAATTCTATCCATAGGAAATGAGTTGGCTGTGAAGCGCAAAATTATATTATTAAAAAAAAAGCTTTGAGGGCTTTTTCTCCAGGATACACAAGGAAGGAGAATGTCCCAGAAGAACATTAAGGTACAGTTCTAATTTTCTTTCAGATTTTTACTTGGCACTAAATGTTTAAGGCATCAGGGAGGTTCTTGAGCGAAGTCTTGTCACTTAATTTATGAGCTAACTGCATTCTCTTGACTTGAAAACCCACCAGAGAGGTTCACTTTACATCTGTTGCAGTTTAAAAAAAAAAATATATGCAGCTGCTGAGATCCAGGATGAAAAGATCCCGGTTCATGTCGAAGGGAAGCATATGTTACAGCATCTTTAAATGGTTTTAGATTGACATATTCAGCTTCATCATGCATGTTTTCAGATTAAAGGTTCAAACTGATTTGCTGCCTTAGATAGTGAAATCACTTGTCGCGTCGCATTGAGTTATCCAGATTAGGAAGGTCCCATGTTCAGTCTGTGGTGCAAGAGCTGAACTTGGCTTGACTGGCAGTAGTGGTGCTATTTGGCTGCGTTGACCTGGGGAGGGCAAAATCAGCCAAGCCTCTGCCATCTTGAAACTTGTGATAAATGCTGGGTAAAGACAGGGCAGGGTACAGTTGTCCCTATCATTGCCTCAACATGAAGTCTTGGGTGAGGTACTGTGGGAGGGCAGTTCTTGGGACTCTGATGTCCATAGATGAGGGGAGGAAAGATAGAACAGAAAAATGTGTTGTTCTTGTCATTTCTTTCATTTGGCTGTCCTCTCCTGATCAACTAAACGCAGATTAAGTGTATGGGTTTTAGGACTGGAGAAGCCTACAAACGTAGGCATCAGCAAAGCTTTAAAGTTTATTTTATTAGTGTCACAAGTAAGGATTACATTAACACTGCAATGAAGTTACTGTGAAATTCCCCTAGTCACCACACTCCGGTGCCTGTTCGGGTCAATGCACCCAACCAGCATGTTTTTCAGAATGTGGGAGGAAACTGGAGCACCCGAAGGAAACCCACGCAGACACGGGGGGGAAGGAACGTGCAAACTCCACACAGACAGTGACCCAAGCTGGGAATCGAACCCGGGTCCCTGGCCTTGTGAGGCAGCAGTGCTAACCACTGTGACACCGTGCTGCCCCAGCCCTGGCGGAGGAAAACAAGGATGAGAATTTGAAAATGGGGCTGGTGCTTAATTGTGACTCAAATGTTAGCAACTGCAGGTGTGATGAGTTGAGATACAAGCTGCAGAGTTTTGTTTAAGCTTGCGTTGGTGCTGGATGGGAGACTGGGCTAGGAGGTCATTGACTAGTAAAGTGTTGAGGTAACAAATGCATGGATGTGAGTTTCAGCAGCAGATGAGCTGAAGCAGTGGCAAAGCCTGGTGATTATGGGGTTAGATGTAGGCAGTCTTTGTGATGAAGTCGATATATGGTTAGAAGCTCATCTTTGGTCAAATATAATGCAAGTTGACTAGTTGAGCCTCTCACTATTGTCAGGAATTGGGGGTGGGGGGTGGTGGAGTCAGTTGCTAGGGGGCTGTAGGTTCAGTGTCACCTAATCGCTGATTGCAAATATTTGAGGTGTGAATAGTAGGATGTTCCTAACCATGAGAAACCCATGTTAATCTTTCATTCCCAAAACAAATGGATAAAATCGTTCTGACTCCTGTTACCAACTTACAATGTACAATGTCAGGACCAAATACTAATTTCTCTATTCAGTTGGAAATTCAATGTGGATAGATGATCTGGTCTCTTGATGGTGGATGAAGGCAGGATCTAGAGAATTTGATTTGATTTATTATTGTCACATGTATTAACATACAGTGAAAAGTATTGTTTCTTGCGCGCTATACAGGCAAAACATCTGTTCATAAAGAAGGAAACGAGAGTGTGCAGAATGTACTGTTACAGTTATAGCTAGAGTGTAGAGAAAGATCAACTTAATGCAAGGTAGGTCCATTCAAAAGTCTGACAGCAGCAGGGAAGAAGCTGTTCTTGAGTCAGTTGGTACGTGCCCTCAGACTTTAGTATCTTTTTCCCGAAGGAAGAAGGTGGAAGAGAGAATGTCCGAGTTGCATGGGGTCCTTAATTATGCTGGCTGCTTTGCTAAGGCAGCGGGAAGTGTAGGCCGAGTCAGTGGGTGGGAGGCTGGTTTGCGTGATGGATTGGGCTACATTCACGATCTTTTGTAGTTCCTTGCGGTCTTGGGCAGAGCAGGAGCCCATACCAAGCTGTGATTCAACCAGAAAGAATGCTTTCTATGGTGCATCTGTAAAAGTTGGTGAGAATCGTAGCTGACATGCCAAATTTCCTTAATCTTCTGAGAAAGTAGAGGCATTGGTGGGCTTTCTTAACTATAGTGTCAGCATGGGAGTACCAGGACAGGTTGTTGAAGCTCTCGACTCTTTCTACTTTGTCCCCATTGATGTAGACAGGGACATGTTCTCCTTTGTTCCCTGAAGTTGATGACAATCTCCTTCATGGAAGGTGGAGGACTAGTTAGACCTCAGCTGGAATATTGTGTATGGTTCTGGGTGCCACGCTATTGGAAGGATGTGAATACATTGGAGAGAGTGTAAAAGAGGTTTACAAGAATGGTTCCAAGAATGAGAAACTTCAGAAATGAGGATAGATTAGAGAGGTTGGGACTGTTCTCCTTGGAGAGATTTGATAGAGAAGTTCAAAATCATGAAAGGGCAGGGCAGAATAAATGGGGAGAAACTGTTCCCACTCCTAAAAGGATCGAGAATGAGAGGGCACAGATTTAAAGTGATTTGCAAAAGAAGAAAATGTGAACAGAAAAAATCTTTTTCATACAGTGAGTGGTTAGAGTCTGAAATGCAGTGCCTGGAAGTGGAGGCAGGTTCAATCAAGGCCTTCGAGAGGGCATTAGATGATTACTTTCATAGGTATTCAGGAGGGCATTAGATTGTTTCTATTCCAATAATCATCTATTCAAATAATGTGCAGGGGTGTGGAGAAAAGGCAGGAGAATGACACTGAGTCATGTTGCTCATTTGGAGAGTTGGTGCAGACACGATGGGCCAAATGGCCTCCTGTGGTGCCCTAACAATTCTGGAATTCTATGGAGCTACTGTAAATACGTTTATACTAAATGAGTAAAATAGTGACCAGTAGGAAAGTAACTTGACCAACCTGCTTCTTAGCACTGCTAAACCTGGTACGTGTATGCTGTTTCCTGCACATGAACACAGGATGGGTGGACTCAGAGTAGCCATGAGTCATGCTTTTGAGATTATAGCATTGGTTGCTTATATTATTATTTCAGTTTTCATACACTTTTAACAAAAAATATTGCAAGGAAGTATACACTGAGCAGTTTCTGGATCCTTTTCCTGGGAAAGATATCCCAAAATAAGAAACGATATCTGGGTTGGGCCAAAGTCTCACCCACCATCAAAGGTGAACAAGATTTTTTCAAAATTGTAATTTAGGATCCAGTAATGCACAACAGTGATTTTATGTTATGTGCTTTGTTGAAAACCCTCTCCCCAAGCAGAGTTCTGGGAAAGGAAATATCATGTTTGCACAATTTTTATGACTGATCTTGAGCGATGTGCAACCCTCGATGGTTACATAGGTACCTCGTATCATTCTTTCAAAAACAGTTGCTGAAAACCCTTGGGCTTTTTGTTTCCCATGTCATTGATGTTGGGGGAGTTGTAGCAGCAGCTTTAGGGAGTATCCAGACAGGATATGAGGAAATGTACTGCAGGTTTGTTGTGCGTGTAGAGTCATCTTGTTTGGCCGAGTTCCAGTGTGATATCTGTAGGGACGTGCTATTCGAAATGACCACGTTGAGATCAGAATAGTGCAACACAGGAGAGGGGAAGGCAAGGCAAAATCCCGTCTTCCCTCTCTTTTCCCCAATCCATGCAATATTTTTTCCAGTTGCCCTATGTTCAGTGACGTAAAAGTGCCAGTGTCATTATTTAAACAGGTGTGAATGTGTGCACATTTGATATACTGAGATAGTATGTGTGTGGCCTTTGAAAGTTCTGCGGCTTTTCTTTATTTGTTCTTAAGATGTAGGTATCACTGGCAAGGCCAGCATTTGGTATCCATTACTAATTGCTCCTGAGAAGGCAGTGGTGAACCAGCTTCTTGAACTGTTGCAGCCACAAGGTATAAGGGGTACTCCCATAGTACTGTTAGAAAGGGAGTTCCAGATTATTGATCCAGCGATAGTGGAGGAACAGCAATATAATTCCAAGTCAGGATGGTGAGTGACTTTAAAATTTAAGGTTTATTTATTATTGTCACAAGTAGGCTTTCATTAACACTGCAATGAAGTTACTGTGAAAATCTCCTCGTCTCCACACTCCAGTGCCTGATTGGGTACACTGAGGGAGAATTTAGCATGGCCAATGCACCAAACCACCAAGTTTTTGGGACTGTGGGAGGAAACTCTCTCAGACGTGGGGAGAACGTGCAGACTCCGCACAGACAGTGACCCAAGCTGGGAATCGAACTCGGGGGCCCCCGGTACTGAGGCAGCAGTGCTAACCACTGTGCTGCCAGAAGGGGTGACTTTAACTTGCAGGTGGTGGTGTTTCCATGAATTTGCTGTCCTCATTCTTCTAGATAGTAGAGTTTGCGGGTTTGGAAGGTGCTGTCGAAGAAGCTTTGGTGAGTTGCTGCAGTGCATCTTCTAGATGGTACAACAGGAGAACATGTTCTTTGTGACTTGCAAGTCCCTATGTGAAGCCTGCTAAATGCAAACTGTGCTGAGCCATACTGAGAGCTCATCAAGAGAAATGATATTTCAACAACATTCATCATAAAACTGCAATAAGTTGAATAATGAATGATAATTGGAATGTTTTGAATGATAAAGGGTGGAATATTGCGGTCCTGTGACGGGTTGGATATATACGTTCCATTTTAATCCAGTGTTGTGTGAATTCTGTGATGTTAGTTCGACAAAATCAGTCTGATGTTGTTGCTGTTCCTGCTGTTTGTCACTATTCCTACCAGAAGAATCTACTGTCGTGGTATGTCACACTCATCTGTCATGTTTCATCCGTGCACATCCCCTGTAGCTGGTTTGCAACCTCTCTGTGACATTGATCATCTAACCGCACCTAGCTGTACCATTCTTTCTCATGCCCTCCACTTTGCTCTCTCGAAGAGACCTCTGCAGCTTTTCAGCTGTGATCAAATGGCTGAATGCTGCTTTTTGTTTCTGGATGTGACTATTTAGATTTTTTGTTCTTGCAATTTCAAGTGGGTCTTCATTATTCTTATGGTCGATATATGACATTTTTAGCATATGTTTACAGCATCAATATGCTGCAAGCTTTTAAATTTTCTAAACCCAGTTTTGAAATACACTTTTGTATAATTTCCACACAAACTCCTGCATTGTGCTAGGTGGCAGGAAAAATAGAGTAACTCCCAAGTTGTTTGAGAACTGTATTCTTGTTTAGTGCCTTCTTTTCTGTTTAAGAAATCTACTCATCACCTATCTCGGAAGGTAGCTGAAAAGGGATGGGTCAGTACAGTAATTTCTTCTCCTTTTCACAAAGATATTTTTTTTAAAAACTCCCTTTTGTGGGTGCACTAATACCTTCAGCTGGATGTTTCCACTTTTGGTGCTAGAAGTGCTGACCTGGGTTCTAACAGTCCACAATGCAGTGAATTTAATGCATCATAGTTATGTTGTAGGACGCATTCTTAGTGGGTACACTAAGATAATTTATCCAGAAGGAATGTTAATTGAATTATTATCTAAATGGAAAGAAATTACAACATGCTGCTGTGCAGAGGGACCTGGGGGTCTTTGTGCATGAGACGCAAAAACCCAGTCTGCAGGTGCAACAGGTGATCAAGAAGGCAAATGGGATGTTGGCCTATATCGCAAGGAGGATAGAATATAAAAGCAGAGATGTCTTGCTGCATCTGTACAGGGCATTGGTGAGGCCGCAGCTGGAATACTGTGTGCAGTATTGGTCCCCTTATATGAGGAAGGATATATTGGCATTGGAGGGAGTGCAGAGAAGGTTCACCAGGTTGATACCGGAGATGAGGGGTTTGGATTATGAGGAGAGGCTGAGGAGATTGGGTTTGTACTCGTTGGAGTTTAGAAGGATGAGGGGGGATCTTATGGAGACTTATAAGATAATGCGGGGGCTGGATAGGGTGGAGGCGGAGAGATTCTTTCCACTTAGTAAGGAAGTTAAAACTAGAGGACACAGCCTCAAAATAAAGGGGGGTCGGTTTAAGACAGAGTTGAGGAGGAACTTCTTCTCCCAGAGGGTGGTGAATCTCTGGAATTCTCTGCCCACTGAGGTGGTGGAGGCTACCTCGCTGAATATGTTTAAAGCGCGGATGGATGGATTCCTGATCGGTAAGGGAATTAAGGGTTATGGGGATCAGGCGGGTAAGTGGTACTGATCCACGTCAGATCAGCCATGATCTTATTGAATGGCGGGGCAGGCTCGAGGGGCTAGATGGCCTACTCCTGCTCCTATTTCTTATGTTCTTATGTTCTTATGAAAGGAAACTAGAACTAGAGGGCACAGCCTCAAAATAAAGGGAGGTCAGTTTAGGACAGAGTTGAGGAGGAACTTCTTCTCTCAGAGGGTGGTGAATCTGTGGAATTCTCTGCCCACTGAAGTGCTGGAGGCTACCTCGTTGAATATGTTTAAATCATGGATAGATGGATTCCTGATCGGGAAGGGAATTAGGGGTTATAGGGATCAGGCGGGTAAGTGGAACTGATCCACTTCAGATCAGCCATGATCTTATTGAATGGCGGGGCAGGCTCGAGGGGCTAGATGGCCTCCTCCTCCTATTTCTTATGTTCTTATGAGTTCTGAAAAACTATTTAATTACTTTTTATCAAACATATTGAACAATTTCTGATTGAAAACATTTAAATACTTACTGATATTTCTGTCAACAACAGTCAAAAAATATCAATTCAATGCTGTAATTCCCCAGTAATTAAAAAAAAAAAAATCCCTACAGTGCAATAGGAGGCCCATCGAGCCTGCACCGACCACAATCCCACCCAGGCTCTATCCCCATAACCCCATACATTTACCCTAGCTAGCCCCCCTGACACTAAGGGGCAATTTAGCATGGCCAATCCACCTAACCCGCACATCTTTGGAGTCTCTTGAATCTTTGGAATCTCTTGAAATATCTTTTGGTTTGATTCCTTTACTGTCCCATTTCCACTTACTTGATGGAAGGGAATAAGACTTCAAATCTGTAAATATTTAAACAAGACATGTTTTAAAATCTGAATTTAAGCTAAGGAGGCAGTGATGTGAAGGAGCAGTACACGGATGTATGAACTTCTTGGGTGAGTTAACCAAATCAGGAAAGTGATAGATTTAAAGTAAGGGGCAGGAAATTTAGAGGGGATCTGAGCAAAAAATCTTTAGGTGCTTGATAACTGGCACGGGTAGCATGGGCTGAAGGGCCTCTCTTCATGCTCTAAAATTCTATGGCCAGAATTCTCCAGTCTCGTGCGCCCTGTTACTGTTGCTAGTGAGAACAGCGCATTTGACGCTCAGCCAAATCTCTGTTCAC